>NC_083485.1:10879349-11184349 GCF_030014155.1 Tachysurus vachellii
GCTGGGAAAGAAGTCTCCAACCACCCAAGTCCTTTTCATCCGATGCAGAATTCACCTGATATCTCTGCTGTGGTCGGTAAGTAGATGTTCATAATTTATTCTTTCATTTATATATTCATGAAAGAATATCAACCTTCATTGTTTTGTGTTCATTTTTGTTGCAGAGAACCATTGCTGTATCCCAGGCTCCTTGAATTCCAACATTCCCGGCTCCCAACAAGAAGTTGCCTCCTATGCTCATTGTGGCTATTATCCTGTGAGAGCTGAGAAACTTTTTTGTTTTTTGTTTGTAGAAATTGTCAGTGCAATTATTTTAGCCTGTGTAGCTACAATAAGGTTTGGTAGGAATGTACATCTAAAACCTTTATGTGTGCCGTAACACAAAATTTTACCTCTTATTGTCCAGGACTACTCATTTAGCCACCTCCAGTACACTGGCCAGGATCCAAACTTGCAGTCAGCTGATGTCCAGGACTTCTTATTTAGCCACCTCCTGTACACTGGCCAGGAACCTGATCCCAGGACGAGTGACATGAACCTGGGCACTGTATTCGACGCAGAAGATGAAATGTAGGTCAGGTTATACAGAAAGTATTAAAATACAGTGAAGTCAGATTAGATGATCCTCCATCATTTACAACCCCTGTGCTAATAGTGTGTGTGTGTGTGTGTGTGTGTGTGTGTGTGTTTTCTCCATATTCAGGCTGCTGCTTTCTTCACTCTGCTCGCCAATGACTTATTGTGAAAACTGTTAATTATCATTAATTATCATTAAACAAGCTCTTGTATTTTTGTGAATCATTTCTTTAATAAAAAAAGACATGAAACATGCTCTTGCTGAGTCATTTATTATATCAAATGCAATGTGATATTTGTATGAATTTAAAATTTGTACATCGGTCTAATCATAACTAAGAAAAACATTGCATGGATTGATCATTCTTTTTAGATTTAAATATAAAATCAGTGGTACGTTGACAAGTATTATTTTAATGAAAATTTGACTTAGCAATAAATTCTAACCATATCTTAAAGGTGAATGTATGAAACAATGCACAGAAATGTGGGGCCTGATGCATGAAATGTACTAAATGATTTATTCAACAACGTAATTTATTTTTTGTAGCTTCTATACACTTATTTGGTAAAGTTTTGGAAATAAGTTATGAACAACGTTCTAACATTTAACAAAAGATCTGAAACAAGAATCAATGCTGTAGAATATTGAATATACACAATTTTATCTAAGAATTATATATAGGCTGATGGTGGTGTAGAACATGCATGCAGCTTTAAACAGTGCCCTAGAGGTTTAACTTACAGAGACTGGTCAGTCATTGCAATGTGCTCTGAGCGGACATCATTTGGATGATATTGAAGTTATTTTCCTGCACACAGAGCAGTAATAGAGAGACAGTAGTGAATCATGTAGCTGTAGTTGAGCTCCACACACAGCAGTTCTCCCTTCCTCTGCTGCTCAGTCTAACACACGGATGATTAACGTGTCGCAATTTTATTGCTTCGCACTCATCTCCTTGGCGGTTTTAAGATTATTGTGCCACTTCATAGGCTGTTGGGAAAGCACACACTTATATAAATAACCAGAATCTACATTACTAAAGGAACACATACAATTTATTTAGACACTAAAGTAAAACTTACACTTTACATTGTAATACTTACATTTCCATGCTACATTTACTTACTTTTAACAGTTTTTGTCCACACACACATTTTTAACTTGACTATATGCAAAGTTCTAAAGTTCACATTATGATGTATATTTTTAAGTTGTATGCACAAGTGTTTGTGAAGAAAAGCTAAAAAAAAATAAATATGTAATGTTTTAAGTAATAGTTACTCATCATATCACTTTATAGTTGTTGAGAGAACAAATGACTTTTTACAGTGTGGTTGGCTTTTGTTCCCCTCTCAGGGTTCACACCAATTAAGCATCTATTAAGTACAATGAGATAAGTTAAGATTAATTGCAATGAAGACGGATAAAACTCACTGTATTCACAGTATAAATATTCTAGGTTGTTGCCATTATGGCAGTATCTGCATAATTTTATTTCAATGCTGTCCTTAAATGGGTTCAAAACTGTATTTTGAATGTAAAATAAAGTTCTACATTTATTTCTCAAAAACACATCTCTCTCAAAGTGACACAAGTCTCTCAAATCAACTAACCATGCTAATAGATTAGACTATTCAGTGGTGCTTTTCCCAAAACAGGGGTGTGAAAGATGGGCAATGCAGAACCTTCTGAATGAGTCACAAGAAAATGTAACACAAAACACTAACGACATAAACATAACAAGAAATCAGTTATATGTGTTCTATAATGCAGTAAACTTTCCCCTTTGCTTGAATCACAACTAAAAATTTATTTAAAAAAAAAGTTTATATTTGAGCTGTCAGTCATGATTTTACAGCTGCAAAGCTACAATTTTGGTGACAGAGGAAAAATTTATAGACAGAAGCTTCAAATGAGACTTTTTGTTCACAGAGAGATGATGGTTTCTAACAGCAAACTTGATACAAGAAGCCAACATGTAAAAATAACATGACACATGTACATTTACTAAAATCTCTCACATATATATTTAAATATTTGTGCATTAGTGTAAAGACAAACTTTATGCGATCCTTATGTATATTTGAGGCGAGCAACACAGCAACGTAGCGTGGCTACGATCCGCGGCAATTCTGGCACCAGCGGACCGGATCTGGCTCGGATCTAAACCAAAACTAGTCTGTTGGGAAAGCACACACTTATATAAATAACCACAATGTACATTACTAAAGGAACACATACAATTCATTTAGACACTAAAGTAAAACTTATACTTTACATTTTAATACTTACATTTCCGTGCTACATTTACTTACTTTTAACAGTTTTTGTCCACACACACGTTTTTAACTTGACTATATGCATAGTCTAAAGTTCACATTATGATGTATATTTTTAAGTTGTATGCACAAGTGTTTGTGAAGAAAAGCTAAAAAAAATAATATGTAATGTTTTAAGTAATAGTTACTCATCATATCACTTTATAGTTGTTGAGAGAACAAATTACTTTTTACAGTGTAGTGTTAGACTGAGCAGCAGAGGAAGGGAGAACTGCTGTGTGTGGAGCTCAACTACAACTACATGATTCACTACTGTCTCTCTATTACTACAGTGTGTGCGTTCATATCTTATTTCCAAAACTTTACCAAATAAGTGTATAGAAGCTATAAAAAAATAAATTACGTTGTTGAATAAATCATTTAGTACATTTCATGCATCAGGTCCCACATTTCTGTGCATTGTTTCATACATTCACCTTTAAGATATGGTTAGAATTTATTGCTAAGTCAAATGGGCATTAAAATAATACTTGTCAACGTACCACTGATTTTATATTTAAATCTAAAAAGAATGATCAATACATGTAATGTTTTTCTTAAATAGTTATTCTTAAATATCAATAGTTATGATTAGACTGATGCGCAAATTTTAAATTCATACAAATATCACATTGCATTTGATATAATAAATGACTCAGCAAGAGCATGTTTCATGTCCTTTTTTATTAAAGAAATGATTCACAAAATTACAAGAGCTTGTTTAATGATAATTAATGATAATTAACAGTTTTCACAATAAGTCATTGGCGAGCAGAGTGAAGAAAGCAGCAGCCTGAATATGGAGAAAACACACACACACACACACACACACACACACACACACACACACACACTATTAGCACAGCGGTTGTAAATGATGGAGGATCATCTAATCTGACTTCACTGTATTTTAATACTTTCTGTATAACCTGACCTACATTTCATCTTCTGCATCGAATACAGTGCCCAGGTTCATGTCACTCGTCCTAGGATCTGGTTCCTGGCCAGTGTACAGGAGGTGGCTAAATAAGAAGTCCTGGACATCAGCTGACTGCAAGTTGGGATCCTGGCCAGTGTACTGAAGGTGGCTAAATGAGTAGTCCTTGACAATAAGAGGTAAAATTTTGTGTTAAGGCACACATTAAGGTTTTAGACGTGCATTCGTACCAAACCTTATTGTAGCTACACAGGCTAAAATAATTGCACTGACAATTTCTACAAACAAAAAACAAAAATGTTTCTCAGCTCTCAGGATAATAGCCACAATGAGCATAGGAGGCAACTTCTTGTTGGGAGCAGGGAATGTTGGAATTCAAGGAGCCTGGGATACAGCAATGGTTCTCTGCAACAAAAACGAACACAAAACAATGAAAGTTGACAAACGGCTCACTGTTGAGTAACATTTTAACCACATCTGAAATTTCAGGTTTTGAAATAAATTTGATACCCAACTTCCTCCCCTCTAATGTACTTAGATTTCATACCTCCTACATCCTCCCCCTTACATGCCAGGAAATGAATCGGTTATGCTAATAAATAGCATATTGTTGTGAATGTGTGTGATGGGCTGGCATCCCAATCAGAGCACCCAGTTTTACTTTGAAACTGACCAGAGTAAAATAGTTACTAAAGATGAATGAATATATAAATGAAAGAATAAATTATGAACATCTACTGACCGACCACAGCAGAGATATCAGGTGAATTCTGCATCGGATGAAAAGGACTTGGGTGGTTGGAGACTTCTTTCCCAGCAGCAAGCTGGGCCCTGTTGGAAGGTGTGAGTCTCTTCATCTTGACCAGAAGCTCCGGGTTGGCACGTTTGAAGTTCGGGTTAAAATAGTGCTGTATGAAGCTCACTGCTGTCAACAAGATCTTATGGTCTGGGGAAACTTTTCTGAAGCCATACAGGTTAAGCTGACGAACAAAACTGATGAAATTTGTCGTTCTGAAGTACTTTATCATTTGCTTGTTGTCTTTAGATAGCACTTCAGCTTTGAAGGCCTCTGGACAGATCAGGATTCCTTCCCCACTGTCATCCCAGCATATTGAACAAATCTGAGGATCATTCACCAAATGCCACAAGTTGATGGGAAAGTTTCTTTGGTTGATCCGGACTTCCATCCCAGCTAAATGATTTGTAAACAACAGATATGAGCTCAGTGTTATTGAACTATAGATGTTTATACATCTACACAATTGCTAACTAGATTGTGACAGTGGATCTCTAGTGCTAACGAGTTAGCAGGTCGGCTATCTAACACATTCATCCATCTACATTAACAAATGATTTGTAAAATAAATAAAAAAGTAAAGAAAGAAAGAAAGAAAGAAAGAAAGAAAGAAAGAAAGAAAGAAAGAAAGAAAGAAAGTAAGAAAGAAAGAGAAAGATTAAGAACTTAAAAATTGTCATCATCAACCAGCTAGCAGCAGCTCTCTTTAGTTTTCTCGCCTCCTGAGTGGTAAATTAATTAAAAAACAAAAGAAACACGATCGGATTATTTCTGATATCTGACTATATGATGTACAAATACCTGATATCTCGGCTCCTTCTGTTGAATCAACGTTTCCACTCATGATCAGAAGCGTTTAAAGTCCGTGTAAGATCCGTGTAAAGCGTTTAAACAGAGTCTCTTAAGCACTCGCGGACCTCTGGAGTTTAAATTTAAATGTAAACGTCTGGACGCGCAGAATTCTGACGTCATTCCGAAATATTGAATAAGTTCGCGCTTGGATCTGTCCAATCAGAGTGAAACAAGAGACTGGACAATAATAAAGTGAATTCCTGCTGTGTAGTAAATTGTAGGTCAACACAGTGAGAAGAATTTGTTTTTGAGAATATTTAGTTTTGACATTTCAGACAGATGATTTTGTGATTAGTGAAGTATTTAGTTTTTACTTGTATATTTGGTTTATCGAGATCCAGTGTGTAATAGAAGTGTGCCCTTCATTTTTTTCAGCAGTATATATAAGGCGATAAGTATTAAAGTTCGAGGGTTGTTTAAGTTCTATCCTGCGTTAATGTGAGCACGCTTCCTATTGGCTGCGCCGGTGGCGCTACTACGTGCTGATTTGAATGATGTGCAGTAGAACAAGGAAGAAGTGCTGTGGGTGAGACGCATATGTTGTAAGAATAAACGTTCAAAAATTCATCTCATGGTGAATGTTAGACGCAGTTACACACGGTAAACGAGATGAAACGTGTTTTGATTAGGTGGAGCTCAACTACAACTACATGATTCACTCCTGTCTTCACTAAATATGCTCATTCTAGTCATTTCTGTGTAAAATTTGTATACTTCATTTAGTATTTTTGTTCTTTTCATTTCATTCTTAATTGTTAAAAAGAAATGAGCTGATGCATGTAGCTCATTTACATTAAAAAACGTAATTAATCAATTTGCACTAAAATAATATCTAATTCATCTTCTACCGCTTATCCGAACTACCTCGGGTCACGGGGAGCCTGTGCCTATCTCAGGCGTCATCGGGCATCAAGGCAGGATACACCCTGGACGGAGTGCCAACCCATCGCAGGGCACACACACACACTCATTCACTCAGGCAATCACACACTAGGGACAATCTTCCAGAGATGCCAATCAACCTACCATGCATGTCTTTGGACTGGGGGAGGAAACCGGAGTACCCGGAGGAAACCCCCGAGGCACGGGGGAGAACATGCAAACTCCACACACACAAGGTGGAGGCGGGAATCGAACCCCGACCCTGGCGGTGTGAGGCGAACGTGCTAACCACTAAGCCACCGTGCCCCCATAATATCTAATATTAATTTGTAATTAATGAAAGAAATTACCTAAATTGTTCCTGCACAGTTAACATTCTACCAAATCAATATACACCATACAGACATTTGTGCAAAAACATTGTTTATTTTGGACAGAAAACGTCAGTAAAATATGCCCTTATTAATCTCTTAATATATTATATTTGTTCTGTTTATTCTATTCTTAATTGTTAAAAAGGTCTATAAATTTCCTGGAGAAAATATTCTATTTTTTTATTTATGTTTTATTTCTGTTTGCTGTTTTGTTAAGTACTAAGTTATGTGAATGTCACGGTTACAGTGTAAAAAAATGATGTGTTGCATTTACTTAAACTATGTAGGCACCATTTTTCATCACCCTTTTTATAAATTCAACTTGAGTATGTTTTAAATAAAACTATCAACAAATTATTTGTAAAATATACACAATGTTGTGACTTTAATAAACTTAATTATTTAAAAAACTAAGTAACAACCACATGATTTAACAAATAATTTTTGTTTTAAATTCAATTCCAACTGTAATGTTTCTGTCCTGTTTCTGTCTGCTGTCTTTCCCGGTTGTTAATTGTTGGCGGAGCAACAACAGTAAACAGTTCTGCTGTGTGATTGGTTCTTGTCTCTTATTTATACTCTGTTTGTTCACTTCCCTGGTGTTGGTCGTTGCCTCATGTTGGATGTTGGTGTGCCTGTTCCTGTGTCCTGTTAGCCCTGTTTGCTGCCTTGTTCTGTCTGCCTGTCTGTTCATCTGTTTCTTGTGTTTTGGACTATTAAACTTTAAATCTGCATTTGGATCCTCACTCGCCTTTGTCCTGCATCGTGACAGAACGACCAACCAAATGGATCCAGCAGAGATTTTGTTTCGTTTATGTCAGGGGGATTCCCTACTAGAGGAATATGTAGAGGTGTTCTTGGACTTGTCCAATCAGGTGGATTTTGGGGAGAGGGCCCTCAAGGACCTGTTCCGGCATGGTTTAGAGGACGGGCTGCGCTACCTAGTGCCATTGGGCCGAGAGGTGGGGCCTTTCACGGACCTGGCCAACATAGCGTTGCTCCTGGGCGGGTCCTCCCTAACCGTGCACAGGACAGAGTCGGACACCGGCCCTAAATATTTTTGGGGGGGGGGCAGTAGGCGTCGGGGTCCGTGGGCTGCGGAGCCAGGCCAGCCACGGACGCCCGAGGCCCCTACAGTACCTCGGTCCGACCCAGACCTGTGCACACCAGTGACCGAACCTGCTGAAGCACTTGAACCCGCTGGAGCACCGAAGGCACCTGAAGCGCCCGAACCCGCCGAAGCGCCCGAACCCGCCGAAGCGCCCGAACCCGCCGAAACGCCCGAACCTGCTGAAACGCCCGAGCTTGCTGAAGCACATGAACCTGATGAGGTTCCCGAACCTGCTGAAACGCCTGAACCTGCTGAAACGCCCGAACCTGCTGAACCCGCTGAAATATGGGATCCGACCGGGTCGACGGAACCAACCAGGTCGACAGAACCAGCCGAACCGACCGGGTCGATGGGACCGACCGGGTCAACCAAGCCAGCCGGACCGACCGGGTCAATGGAACCGACCGGGTCAACAGAACCAGCCGGGTCTACCAGGTCGACAGAACCAGCCGATCCGACCGGGTCGACGGAACCAGTGGTCCCCAGCTTTGTCTCCCTGTCTCTGTCAGTCTCTCCCTTTCCTGTCCATCTTTACAGGTTCAAAGCGCCTCCAGCACCACCCTGGCCGCCAACGCCGTTATGGTCGCTGGCTCTGCCTGCGGCGCCACCCTGGCCTCCGGTCCTGCTCTGGTCGCTGACTCTGCCTGCGGCGCCACCCTGGCCTCCGGTCCTGCTCTGGTCGCTGACTCTGCCTGCGGCGCCACCCTGGCCTCCGGTCCTGCTCTGGTCGCTGACTCTGCCTGCGGCGCCACCCTGGTCTCCGGTCCTGCTCTGGTCGCTGACTCTGCCTGCGGCGCCACTCTGGTCTCCGGTCCTGCTCTGGTCGCTGGCTCTGCCTGCGGCGCCACCCTGGTCTCCGGTCCTGCTCTGGTCGCTGACCCTGCCTGCGGCGCCACACTGGTTTCCGGCTCCGCCCTGGCCTCCTGCTCTGCCGGCTCCGCCCTGGCCTCCTGCTCTGCCGGCTCCGCCCTGGCCTCCTGCTCTGCCGGCTCCGCCCTGGCCTCCTGCTCTGCCGGCTCCGCCCTGGCCTCCTGCTCTGCCGGCTCTGCCCTGGCCTCCTGCTCTGCCGGCTCCGCCCTGGCCTCCAGCTTCGCCGGCTCCGCCCTGGCCTCCAGCTTCGCCGGCTCCGCCCTGGCCTCCAGCTTCGCCGGCTCCGCCCTGGCCTCCAGCTTCGCCGGCTCTGCCCTGCCCTCTACCGCCACATGGACCTGGCCCGCCTTCCCGCCCCCTGTTCCACCTCCGCTCCGCTGCCCTCCGGTTCTTCGTTGGAGTGTCTGGAATCCACTCCTAGGGGGGGGCTCTGTAATGTTTCTGTCCTGTTTCTGTCTGCTGTCTTTCCCGGTTGTTAATTGTTTGCTCCGCCCACTCTTTTGTTCCCATGGACATTAATTGTACTCCTTCATCCCCTCAGGTGTGTTGTCTTGTCTCTAATTAGTTCTGCTGTGTGATTGGTTCTTGTCTCTTATTTATACTCTGTTTGTTCACTTCCCTGGTGTTGGTCGTTGCCTCATGTTGGATGTTGGTGTGCCTGTTCCTGTGTCCTGTTAGCCCTGTTTGCTGCCTTGTTCTGTCTGCCTGTCTGTTCATCTGTTTCTTGTGTTTTGGACTATTAAACTTTAAATCTGCATTTGGATCCTCACTCGCCTTTGTCCTGCATCGTGACACCAACATTCTACCATACCTGCTAAACTGCTGCCCTGCGGCTACTCAGTTTTTTATTTTTGTTTTATTACCGACGCGCAAAAGAAAAACTGGATACGAGTCATGACGCATGTCGCAAGCATTATATTGTATAAAGCGCTTATGCATATAAAAGTAACATTATGTCACGCACCTGTCTGCTGATGATGCCTTTAATCATATTAGAGAAAACATGCATCCAACACTGCTCTTGGATGGATATATTTAAAATATATTATGCAGTACCAAATTATCTTTATTAAAAATTAAGACAATGAGTAATTTTAGTGGTTTTATTTAATTAATTAAAATTAATAAAAAAAATTTCTGGATTCTTGTCAATTTCTTTATGTTTACTTTTTGATTTATGAATTATATCAGACTGATAAACTATTAAATCGCTGGTCTTTATAAAATTTTTATATTGGTATTATATCTTTCTATTGGTTTTACTATTTAATAATTAAATTTCTTGAATTTTGTTAGTTTTTTTTAGGTTAGTTTGGTTAGGGGTTTTTTTCTTTTTTTTTTTTTGATTAGTTGGTCATGAATAATTGCCTGAGGACTTTAAACAGTGTTTAATTCACTGTAAAAAAAAAAAAACGATTCGTTGGCTGAACATCCATTACTTTTAAAAATAAATAAACTAAACACAAATAACAAAGTAATTTTAACTTTCCAACCACTACTTAGCATATATAGTGTCTGTAACATAAATATTTTAGTTACAAGGTGAACCTAAGTGTATGCATAAATATAATGAAAAAACATAAGTCACATCAACTAGTATTAAAATTGCATCAAAACTAAGTAATTATAACATAATATTTTAAGTTTGACTGTGAGCCACATGATATGCAATTCTGGAAAAAAAAAACTGGAGCCATTTTGTGACGCACATGTGAAGACGGTGGAAAGAGGTAAGCTTAACTTTCTATAAACTAAGCAAAATATTCGATTTTGAGGTTTTGGCATTAATAAACACTTGTTTGTAGTGTTAGATGAAGATATTTTCTGAAACGCAAAGAGACGAAGACGCTGAAAAGAGGTAAGATTTGTCGTTTTAACGTACATTCGTTTATTTAAAAAGAAACTTTTTAAATTGAATTTCTGAATTGCTACGAATTTAGCTTCAACAATTAGAAACGTGTTACATGAATACTTATGAAAGTCCAGTTTGTACAAATAAGTTATTGTATGAAAGGAGGAACGAGTGTGCACGCGATTGTCCGCCTAAAAGCAGTGTGCCTCCATCGAATGAATGTTCTAGTGGTTAATTTGTTTATTTCAGAGGTATATGACCATGCAGCGCGTTGGCACGTTTGCATTAAGATAAGGGCGAATTCTGACGAATCTGTTCCCGCCCTGCTCCGTGTAACGCTTTGCAGTTCTTTGTTCAATTCCCACCATCAAAATGAACCAAATGAAAAGTTGGCTTGAAACTTAATTTTTTTCATTTTTTAGAATAATTCACAAACAGATAATTGCCAATCAGGTTAATTTTCGATTCTGCAAGTTTGGTTTGTTGCGTCTGAATCTTGATTTTTGAACAAAATGAAATTAAAAATGACATTATTCTGATTTTCCATTTATATAATTAGCGCTCACGGGTGGATCATACCACCAGTACTATTTTCTCATAATAACGAAAAGGTTTCTCGTAATAATGACTTTGTTTCTCGTAACATATTTTCTTATAATAATGAGAAACATCTACGCATGCGTAAATGCGGAGCAGAAGGGCGTGACACGCTAGCGACATCCGCTGGTCTCAGCATAGCACATTATGCAAAAACGTAATCTATTATCTTTAAATAACAGTATTGATAAATTACCAGTATATGAGTATTTTGCCAAAATTTTAGGTCAATTTAGTATATACAATCTTTTACTGAAAAGGTCTATGCTAGTAAGACGCTGCAATGTCTTGCCTATTCATACTAAATATAAAACTGTTTTTTTTCTCCTTCTAGCTCAGAGCAAGAAAGTGTTGCAAAGGGGGCAGCATCAAGGAAGTGTCCTGTTGGAAGTGAACTTTCATTTGTTAATTTGACACATTTGTTGTTTGACACATTTGTTTAGGCTTCACCATTGTATTGCAGCCTGTTTCAAAAAATAAAGTGAAATGCTTTATTTTGTGTGATTTGCATGTGTAATTTATTTTAGTGAAGTGACATGGTGACCCATACTAGGAATTTGTGCTCTGCGTTTAACCCATTCAAGCAGCAGTGCAGTATGCAGACCAATAGCTGATGATCTAAAATAACTTAAAATTTTACATTGGCTCAACTCAATTAATTATCTTTTTTTAACATAAATGAGCTTAAATTTTAAGTTAACTTAACTTGCAATTACTTAGTAGATTCTATCATGTTACATATATTTTTAAGTAAACAATGTTGAGTGTACCCAAAAATTTAAGTACATATAACAACAGTTTTCTTGTAAATTTTAAGTATTTTTTTCTAAGTTGGGTTTACTTAAAAAGTGTGATGCAAAAATGGTGCATACATATTTTAAGTAAAGCCAACACATCATTTTTACCAGTGCAGGTGAAGGTGTCCAAGAAGACAGGAAAGCTTGTCCAGAAAAAGGCAGCAACTGTGAATCCCCATGTGGCCACCCTCATCAAAAACCTAAAAAAAAAATCAAAAAATGGTCTTTGAGTGGGGCTTTATTTAATTTTTTATATTATAGTTTATTTTAATCGAAGGTGATGTTACAGCATTGTGTTCAGCAGTTCAGCAAGCAGATGTTTCAGTGACAGCACTGTGTTCGGCAACCTGATGTTTAAGAAAAGTCACAGCATTGGGTTCGGCAACCAGATGTTTAAGAAAAGTCACAGCATTGTGTTTAGCAACCAGATGTTGAAGAAAAAAGTCACAGCACTGTGTTTAGCAACCAGATGTTGAAGAAAAAGGTCACAGCACTGTGTTTGGCAACCAGATGTTCATGTGCAGTCACATTGTTTTATTCAGTCCAGTCTCATTGGTGAGGCAGAAACTGACATTTAAGAATGCACTGAATTTTATTATATTTAATAAAAATTGTGTATTATCGTCATCCTTTGTTTGAGAAATTTTTTGCAACCAATTTTAAGTTTCAATATAAAGATCACATTCTACAGTATAGTTTATATTTAAAAAGAGTAAACAGTTTATTCAAATTACAGCAGGAACACTAAAATAACAGTATAATGCAACCAAACATCTGACAGTATTATACTGTGCAGCTCTCTTTTTTTACAGCACAGTCCCGTAATATTTATACAGTTAAAAACTGTTGTTGTAAATTACAGTAGGTAATCTGTAAAATTACAACTTTATGCTGGCAAATCTAGCTGCCAGTATATTACTGTAATTTAACAGTGAACTTTTTTACAGTGTAGGCAATATTCTGCTTCTCTCTCTCTCTCTCTCTCTCTCTCTCTCTCTCTCTCTCTCTCTCTCTCTCACACACACACACACACACACACACACACACACCACGGAGACACAGTCTGTGAGTCACAGGTAGACTTGCTCCATGACATCCCCATGTAGGGAGACTCGGGCTTGTTTCTACACACATTTTAAACTTCTTTTCACGCACGCCGCAGCCCTGTCCACGCGCCTTACACGCGCTTTACCAATGAGCAACTTTCCGACCTCGTGTTTACAGAGACTTTCCTCTGCGACACACGGCTTGTAAAAGGATCTCGGATTTGTGAGCACAACTTCGAACCTGGGGATTTTATTTCCTTTCTTTATTCTCTTTTTTCTTGGAGAGGTTTAACATGACGTCCGGGAGAACTTTAGGAGGACCGACTGCCCGGATCGACTTGAAAGAAATCGCACCTGATTACGGACAGCGATTCAGTCACATTTATTAATTAGTTTTTTACACCCCCACCAGGACTAAACCTTCGTTTCGTCAACGAGGAAAAATCTGACACACAGTGTCCGAATATTATATTTCAGTGGTTCGGAACCGGCTCTGTAACGGAGCGCGTAAAGCCAGAAGGGAAGTCACGCGTTCAGGTTCACGTTCTGCTTCCGTTTGCATGACGCAGCTTTGGAGATTTGTCGGCTTCGGATAACCGAGTTATGATCAGGCCACCTGTTGATTTCTGAGGAAATGCATAACCGCCGAAATGTAACACCATCTGTTGGAGATCTATGAGTGCACGATTAGGACGGAGAGATACAAACGTTTCTGGTCGCCTGAAATCTTGTGTCTGCTTTCCTTGAACTGAGCAGAAGCATAAAGGGAATTCGTGTGTCTGGAAAAGTTGCACACATTTGATGCACACGTTATGAGTCCTGCGTCCAGTCAGGACCTGTGCAGTCTTATTCTTACTCTGCAACTGACACCGGATAGCCAACATTAATTACTGGCCATTTAATTAGTATTTTTGTTCTATAGTATTTTGCTTCATAAGATTAATCAGTGTATATTTTATTGAAGTTTTCTGTCCAAAATAAACAATGTTTTTGCACAATTTTCTGTATGGTGTGTATTGATTTGGTAGAATGTTAGAATTGAATTTAAAACAAAAATTATTGGTTAAATCATGTGGGTGTTACTTAGTTTTTTAAGTAATTACGTTTCTTAAACTCACAACATTGTGTATATTTTACTATGTTGATAGTTTTATTTAAAACCTATTCAAGTTGAATTTACATAAAAAGTGTGATGAAAAATGGTGCCTACATAGTTTAAGTAAATGCAACACATCATTTTTTTACACTGTCACCGTGACATTCACATAACGTAGTGCTTAACAAAACAGCAAACAGAAATAAAACATAAATTAAAAAATAGAATATTTTCTCCAGGAAATTTATAGACTTTTTTTAACAATTAAGAATAGAATAAACAGAACAAGTATAATATATTAAAAGATTAATAAGGGCATATTTTATTGACTTTTTATGTCCAAAATAAACAATGTTTTTGCACAATTGTCTGTATGGTGTATATTGATTTGGTAGGATGTTAATTGTGCAGAAACAATTTAGGTCATTTCTTTCAATAATTACAAATCAATATTATATTTTATGTTAGTTCAACTTGATTAATTTGGCTTTTTAATGTAAATGAGCTACATGCATCAGCTCATTTCTTTTTAACAATTAAGAATGAAATGAAAAGAACAAAAATACTAAATGAAGTATACAAATTTTACACAGAAATGACTAGAATGAGCATATTTAGTGAAGACAGGAGTGAATCATGTAGTTGTAGTTGAGCTCCACCTAATCAAAACACGTTTCATCTCGTTTACCGTGTGTAACTGCGTCTAACATTCACCATGAGATGAATTTTTGAACGTTTATTCTTACAACATATGCGTCTCACCCACAGCACTTCTTCCTTGTTCTACTGCACATCATTCAAATCAGCACGTAGTAGCGCCACCGGCGCAGCCAATAGGAAGCGCGCTCACATTAACGCAGGATAGAACTTAAACAACCCTCGAACTTTAATACTTATCGCCTTATATATACTGCTGAAAAAAAATGAAGGGCACACTTCTATTACACACTGGATCTCGATAAACCAAATATACAAGTAAAAACTAAATACTTCACTAATCACAAAATCATCTGTCTGAAATGTCAAAACTAAATATTCTCAAAAACAAATTCTTCTTCACTGTGTTGACCTACAATTTACTACACAGCAGGAATTCACTTTATTATTGTCCAGTCTCTTGTTTCACTCTGATTGGACAGATCCAAGCGCGCACTTATTCCAATATTTCGGAATGACGTCAGAAATTCTGCGCGTCCAGACGTTTACATTTAAATTTAAACTCCAGAGGTCCGCGAGTGCTTAAGAGACTCTGTTTAAACGCTTTACACGGATCTTACACGGACTTTAAACGCTTCTGATCATGAGTGGAAACGTTGATTCAACAGAAGGAGCCGAGATATCAGGTATTTGTACATCATATAGTCAGATATCAGAAATAATCCGATCGTGTTTCTTTTGTTTTTTAATTAATTTACCACTCAGGAGGCGAGAAAACTAAAGAGAGCTGCTGCTAGCTGGTTGATGACAATTTTTGAGTTCTTAATCTTTCTTTCTTTCTTTCTTTCTTTCTTTCTTTCTTTCTTTCTTTATTTACTTATTTACTTATTTATTTTACAAACCATTTGTTAATGTAGATGGATGAATGTGTGAATCCGCCCTGCTAACTAGTTAGCACTAGAGATCCACTGTCACAATCTAGTTAGCAATTGTGTAGATGTATAAACATCTATAGTTCAATAACACGGAGCTCATATCTGTTGCTTACAAATCATTTAGCTGGGATGGAAGTCCGGATCAACCAAAGAAACTTTCCCATCAACTTGTGGCATTTGGTGAATGATCCTCAGATTTGTTCAATCTGCTGGGATGACAGTGGGGAAGGAATCCTGATCTGTCCAGAGGCCTTCAAAGCTGAAGTGCTATCTAAAGCCAACAAGCAAATGATAAAGTACTTCAGAACGACAAATTTCATCAGTTTTGTTCGTCAGCTTAACCTGTATGGCTTCAGAAAAGTCTGCCCAGACTATAAGATCTTGTTGACAGCAGTGAGCTTCATACAGCACTATTTTAACCCGAACTTCAAACGGGCCAACCCGGAGCTTCTGGTCAAGATGAAGAGACTCACACCTTCTAACAGGGCCCAGCTTGCTGCTGGGAAAGAAATGTGCAACCAGTCAAGTCCTTTTCATCTGATGCTGAAATCACCTGAGAATTCTGCTGTGGTCGGTCAGTAGATGTTCAGAACAAACTATAATTTTTTTTTTTCATTTATATACTCATACTTTGTAAGAATTTGTAAGAATGTGTAAGGATTTGTAGCGAAAAAAGACAAAGAGAAAATGTGCCTGCTAGGTAATGTTGTTGCCTTGACAGTCATCTGTACGTTTATTACTGTTCTTCCTTTAATGTTTGATTTGTTTCTATCTGTTCAGGCACAGATTTATCTGAGCATCAAGGAACTTCTGATCACCTGTACTCTCAGCACATTAATGGGTCCCACACAACACCCCAGTCCTCCCAGGCATTTGTAACAGACCATGAGGATTCAAGCTCTGAGTTCTGTCACTTCCAGATGGATTTTCTTTGTACACATCTATCTAGTCCAATGCAACAGGGCTTACGTTGTGCAGTGCCTGATGGGAATTGTGATGCCTTCATGCCTGATTACTCACCATGCAGTTTTAATGCACCAGGTGATGAATAGTTAAAAATATTATAGTTTAATTACTCTAAGCCTACTATACTGCCCGGTTGCATGCTGCATAGCAAATACAATACTTTTGGCCATTAGTATGATGTATGCTTGCATGCAGTTTGGGATGTAACCAAGTCCACTGTTTAACAATTTTTTTTGTTGACAGATAAAAGGTAACAAGTGTTTCTCCAACCTCCATGAGTATCACATTTTCTATCAAAATTTTTTCCCAATTATTGATTTCTAGAAAGTATTAATTAAGATTACATATCATGATATCAGTCAATATAAATCTGTTATACATTGTACACAAATTATTAAAGCATAATCCTTATGGTTTTTCCTATAGAACATTAAATTTGTTCTGTGGTGCTTTATGCAAATGATTTCTGTTAATTTAATAGACCCTTAATTAAGACAACCAGCATATCAGTCGGGCCTTACATTGCACATGATTTATTTCCGTGTCCATTGAGTGTTTATAATCAGAATCAGAATACTTTATTAATCACCAGGGGGATATTGGGTATCACAGTTACCTGATACTTCACCTACCCAAAAGTCCAGAAAATAGACACCAGGAGCAGCATTGTGTTGTAATATTGTTCCAGAATAATGTATTAGTGAGATGTTGGTAACATGTTACTCAAAAGTCAGCCGTTTGTAAGCCTTCATTGTTGTGGTTTTGTTTTATTGCAGTGAATCAGTGCTCTATCAGTGTTGTCCAGGACCACTCATATAGCCACCTTCTGTTCACTGGCCAGGATCCAAACTGGCAATCAGCTGATGTCCAGGACTCCTCAATTAGCCACCTCCAATTCACTAGCCAGGATCCAAAATCAGCTAATGTCCAGGACTACTTATATAGCGACCTCCTGTACACTGGCCAGGATCCAAACTGCTGATGCTCCAGATCCCAGGAAGAGTCACATGAACCTTGGCACTTTGTTCGATGCAGAAGATGAAATGAATTTTTTTTACTGTGCCCACCATGGACTTATTGTGAAGTCAATTAATTATCATTAATTATCAATATACCATCTCTTGTTTTATTCTGAATCATTTCTTTAATAAAATAGACATAAAACATGAATATATCAATAGCTGTTGCAGAGTCATTTATTATATCAAATGTAATGTGATATTTATATGAATTTAAAATTTGTATATCAGTCTAATCATAACTATGGATATTTAAGAATAACTATTTAAGAAAAACATTGCATGTATTGATAATTCTTTTTAGATTTAAATATAAATTTAGTGATACTTTTACAAGTATTATTTTAATGAAAATTTGACTTAGCAATAAATTCTAACCATATCTTAAAGGTGAATGTATGAAACAATGCACAGAAATGTGGGGCCTGATGCATGAAATTCACTAAATGATTTATTCAACAAAGTAATTTATTTACATACAGCATAACATGAACGATCTATCTTTGAAAAAGTTTCTTTGACATCACTAAGAGTATAGTCTTTTACTGATGAGGTCACGTACTACTTTCTTACGATACCTTATGCGACCACAGGAGGTCACTTGACTGCATTATGTTGCACCTGGCAATGCCAGAACAGTGTACCTGTCTGAAAAAAACATAAAATCTCAGGCATTATGAGGTGAGTATATGGAGTGCACAGCATGCAATTTACTTGATGTTTGTTATAATATAGCATTTTATTGACCATCAACCATCTGTAAAGTAAATTCTCACCTAATTATCACCTTAACCACAACGATCAGTGATGTGTACTGTATGTGGCAGAGACATGTTTTATATCTTATTAAGAAAGGTAAAAAATAATACCAAGGAATATTAAATTTTATGATGTTAAATATGTAACACTGTTCAAAATTGAATATCCTCATGGGGAAATATACCAGCAGGAAATGCCACAGCATGTGTTTAGGATGGTCACAAAAGGAGGCTCCAGAGATGATCTCATAGAGACTGTGATAGTGCTGGAAGGCATCAAGGTCTTGAGAGTGTTGACAGTTGTTGCAACATATAAATAAATTAATAAATAACTTACAAATAATACATTAGTATTAAAGTGTTTTATCAGTTCTATTTAAATTCCAAAAACGTTCAATAAAACAATAAAAGATACAAAACAAACTCAGATACACATGGATTTTTTTAGAAGATTTTACAGGGGAAAAAAAATATATAAAATTTTGTGTCTGAAGAACAAGCTTTGTTGTTGACATGATTCAAAAAATTTGACCATTTTGACCATTCTGTTCAACAAAAATTAATGAAAGACACAGGTCTTGTTAAATTTTGTTTTATTTTCCAAAGAGGGCGGCCATAGAGAATAGAAATGACCTGTATTATTTTCATGTTTTTAATTACTTCTTCCTGTATTTTGTTATTGACAATTATTTATTTTGACATTTTTCATTCATAAACAGTTTAAATATCATTGTTGTGACTTACTATGACACAACATAATGTAAAAAAATACATTTACTTAAGTTATTCATGCCTTACTCATGGTTCCACGTTGTAAGTCTGTTTTTAGCAGTGTTAGAAATTTTCTTGCAGAGTTTAAATGGTTGAACAAATATTCATTTTTTAAATTTATTTCAGTGATTACAAATCAATATTATATTGTATGTTAGTTCAGCTTGATTAATTAGACTTTTTTAATGAAAATGAGCTACATGCATAATCTAGATCTGAATTTAAAACAAAATTATTTTTTTTTAAATCATGTGGGAATTACTTATTTTTTAAAGTAATTTAGTTGCTTAAACTCACAACATTGTGTATATTTTGCAAATACTTTGTTGTTAGTTTTATTTAAAACCTATTTAAGTTGAATTTACTTAAAAAGGCTGATGAAAATAAAATAATAAATTAGAACTAGAATATTTTCTCCAGGTAAATTATACAGTTTATACAGATTTGTTTAACATTTAAGAATAGAATAAACAGAACAAATATAAAATACTAAAAGATTAATAAGGAGATATTTTATTTTAAGTTTTTTGTCCAAAATAATGTTTTTGCACAATTGTCTGTATGGTGTATATTGATTTGGTAGAATGTTAACTGTGCAGGAGCAATTTAGGAAATGTTTTTCAATAATTACAAATTAATATTATATATTATGTTAGTTCAACTTGATTAATTAGGCTTTTAAATGTAAATGAGCTACATATATGGCCTAATTTCTTTTTAACAATTAAGAATGAAATGAAAAGAACAAAAATACTAAATGAAGGATAAAAATTTTACACAGAAATTACTGGACTTAACATATTTAATACAGCCATAAATTAAGTGTACTACAAAACTAGCTTGCACAAAACAGTCAGTAAACAAAAAGTGATGACCTGCACACAGAGCAGTAATATAGAGACAGGAGTGAATCATGTAGTTGTAGTTGAGCTCCACCTAATCAAAACACGTTTCATCTCGTTTACCGTGTGCAACTGCGTCTAACATTCGCCACCGGCGCAGCCAATAGGAAGCGCGCTCACATTAACGCAGGATGGAACTTAAACAACCCTCGAACTTTAATACTTATCGCCTTATATATACTGCTGAAAAAAATGAAGGGCACACTTCTATTACACACTGGATCTCGATAAACCAAATATACAAGTAAAAACTAAATACCTCACTAATCACAAAATCATCTGTCTGAAATATCGTCTTTAATATGTTGACCTTCAATTTACTAAACAGCGCGATTGAATTGAATGACGGCGCAGTAGCTTGTTTTACTCTGATTGGACAGACCCAAGCGCACTTAATTAATATTCATGAATTTCCCCAAAACGTTCTAGAATTTCGGTGCCTCCACGTTTTTTTATTATTCCAATTTAGACTCCCGGAGTCTGGGAGTGCTTAAGGGTTTCCAAATAGTTTAAACGCTTCTGATCATGAGTGGAAACGTTGATTCAACAGAAGGAGCCGAGATATCAGGTATTTGTACATCATATAGTCAGATATCAGAAATAATCCGATCGTGTTTCTTTTGTTTTTTAATTAATTTACCACTCAGGAGGCGAGAAAACTAAAGAGAGCTGCTGCTAGCTGGTTGATGATGACAATTTTTGAGTTCTTAATCTTTATCTATCTATTTATTTATTTGTTTAAATCATTTGTTAATGTAGATGGATGAATGTGTTAGATAGCTGCCCTGCTAACTAGTTAACTAGTTAGATAGTTGCCCTGCTAACTAGCACTAGAGATCCACTGTCACAATCTAGTTAGCAATTGTGTATATGTATAAACATCTATAGTTCAATAACACTGAGCTCATATCTGTTGTTTACAAATCATTTAGCTGGGATGGAAGTCCGGATCAACCGAAGAAACTTTCCCAGCAACTTGTGGCATTTGGTGAATGATCCTCAGATTTGTTCAATCTGCTGGGATGACAGTGGAGAAGGAATCCTGATCTGTCCAGAGGCCTTCAAAACTGAAGTGTTATCTACAGCCAAAAATCAGATAAACAACTACTTCAAAACAACAAATTTCATCAGTTTTGTTCGCCAGCTAAACCTGTATGGCTTCAGAAAAGTTTGCCCAGATTATGAGATCTCACTGAAGCAAGTCAGCCAGATACAGCACTTTTTCAACCCATACTTCAAACGGGCCAACCCGGAGCTTCTGGTCAAGCTAATGCGACTCACACCTGCTAACAAGGCAAAGCTTGCATCTGGGCAACAAGTGTCCAAACAGTCAAGACCTTTCCGTCCGATGCTGAATTCACCTGAGGACTCTGCTGTGGTCGGTCAGTAGATGTTCAGAACAAGCTATATTTTATTCTTTCATTTATACTGTACATTCATTCATTCATTCATTCATTCATTCATAACTACTTTAGCTTGGTAAGTTTCAACTAAATCAAAATAAAACTGGGTGCTCTGATTGGGATGCCAGCCCATAAAACACATTCACACCAATATGCTATTTATTAGCATAACCAATTTATTTCCTGGTATGTAAAAAGGAGGATGTAGGATGTATGAAATCTAAGTCTATTAAGCAGCAGACAGTACACAGAGACAGTAATGTGATCTCAGGATTGAAACAGGGTTCTTTGGATCTATATTGTGACACTACCCACTACCCCACAGCTGAAGTAGCTGAACTAGCTTTAGCACTCAGAAAACTGTCCAGTTAGGAAAGGTTACTTTTTTTTTGCATAAAGTAAGTAACTGAATGAAGGATTGGAATTTATAGACAAATGCATGTAGGAATGCAATCTAATCATAGTACATAGATTTATGGGCCCTATGTGCATATTAAGAGCTCTTGGACCTGCCCATCTTACAAAGAATTTGTAAGAATGTGTAGGGATTTATAGAGAAAACAGACAAAGAGAAAATGTGCTGGCTAGCTAACTTTGTTGCCTTGACAGTCATCTGTACTTTTATTACATTTCTTCCATGTTCTTCTAATGTACGATTTGTCTTTTTCTGTTCAGGCACAGATTTATCTGAGCATCAAGGAACTCCTGATCACATGTACTCTCAGCAGGTTAAGGGGTCTGACACAACACCCCAAACCTCCCAGGCATTTGTAGCAGGTCATGGTGATTCAAGCTCGGAGTTCTGTCACTTCCAGATGGATTTTCCATGTGTAGTTCCATCCAGTCCAATGCAAAAGGTCTCACATTGTGCCGTTCCTGATGGGAATTCCGGTGCACATTCCTCACCGTGCAGCTTTTCCGCACCAGGTGATAGCACATGATTATTATTACTATTATTAATATTTTGCACATGATTTCTGTTGATTTAATGGACCCTTATTTCGGCCAGCCCGTATATTATTCATGCTTTAAATTGCACATGATCTAATTCCGTGTCCAATGAGTTTTTATAGTCAGAATCAGAATACTTCAATCCCAGGAGGAAATTGAGTAACACAGTTAAATTTTAAAACCTCATATTTCACCTTGCCATTTAGTCCAGTAGATGGACATTAGAAGCTGCATTGCATTTTAATATTGTTCCAGAATAATGTATTAGTGAGATGTTCATTGTTTTGTTTTCATTTTGTTGCAGTGAATCATTGCGGTATCCCAGACTTCTTGGATTCCAACATGCCCTGCTCCCAACAAGAAGTTTCCCCAGCACATTGTGGCGTTTATACTGTGAGAGCTGAGAAACTTTTTTTAGTTTACATACTGATCAAACGGAATTGTCAGTCCAATTAATTTAGCCTGTTTAGCTACAATAAGGTTTGTTAGGAATGTAAACGTAAAACCTTAATGTGTTCTGTAACAGAATTTTATCACTTGTCCAGGACTGTTCATTTAGCCACCTCCAGTACACTGGCCAGGATCCAAACTGGCAACCAGCTGATGCTCCAGATCCCAGGAAGAGTCACGTGAACAAGGGCACTGTATTCAAGGCGGAAGATGAAAAGTAAGGTCAGGTTATGCAGAAAGCATTATTATACAGTTAAGTCAGATTAGAAGATCCCCAAAAAGAACACCTCCTGTGCTAATAATACACGTTTTATAATATCTGCCACAGTGTATATACTATAAGACCAAACTCTTTATCCATTACCAGGTTTACCAATTGATTCTGATAGTTCGAGAATATATTGTTTTAAATGAAAACAAATAATTATTTGTTGTGAGAAATTCTTATATTTGGAAATTATACTATGTGCTTCATTTGTAAATGGACAATTCAAGGCCATATTTCATTCAAACCCTAACACGTGTGCTCCTAAAATGCAACAATAAGTGTAGTTGTCTTACCAAACAGCAGTGATGCACCTTGATACAATTTTTATTTTGACTTTAATTGAAACGGTTTTTTTTTTTGGTTTTTTTTTACAAAAGTGACAGGTAATGGGAAACACTAAAACCACAACCTAACCATAAATTGTTGCAATGTAAATCAGCATGTGCAACTAGTCAGCTGGTAAAGTGCTGTTAATCTTTACTATTTACTAAGCAACCTAGTTGCTTAAAATCTAGTCTCAGTGGTGCAAGTAGAGATTGCTTGCATTAGAAGTGATCAAGATAACATCTCTGTAAGTGGTATTCAAATGTCATAGTGTGACCATCGTGACACCAAAACAAACAGCTGTTTATGAGGTGATGTGCTGCAATGGTTTATGCTATGTGCTGCTAAGCTTTAGTGTGTGAAAATGTGTGTGTATGTGTGTCTTCTCCTTATTCAGGTTGCTGCTTTCTTCAATCTGCCCACCAATGACTTGTCATTGTGAAGACAGTTAATTATCAAAGCCACCTTTATTATTTCCTGAATCATTTCTTTAATAAAAAAGACATGAAACATGCTCTTGCAGAGGCATTTATTACATCAAATGCACTGTGATTATTAGTATGAATTTAACATTTGTACATCAGTCTAATCATAACTATTGGTATTTAAGAATAACTATTTAAGAAAAACATTGTATATATTAATAATTTTTTAGATTTAAATATAAATTTAGCAGTACCTTGACAACTGCTTGATAGCAGTACCTATATTATAACCATATCTTAAAAGTGTATGTATGAAACAATGCACAGAAATGTAAGCCCTGAAGCATGAAATGTACTAAATGATTTATTTAACAAAGTAATTTTTTTTGTAGCTTCTATCACTCATGTGGTGCATTGGAAATATGTTATGAACAGCGTTCTAATATTTAAGAAAAAATCTTCAATGAGAATAAATGCAGTAGAATATTGAATACGCACAGTTTTGCCTAAGAATTATATATAGGCTGATGGTGGTGTAGAACATGCATGAAGCTTAAAACAGTGCCCTAGAGGTTTAACTTATAGAGACTGGTTAGTCGTTACAAAGTCCTCTGAACGGACATAATTTAAGACATGAAAGGTGTAACAGACACCAGGCCTTGCTGTAAATATGGTTAAAAGGTGTAGTTCACATTAGTGATGATATTTCTGATCTAATATCAGTGTTTATAATAAATGATACATTACTGAATTATAGATGGTTTCAACTGTCCAGCTTAATGAGTCAAATTCACAAAGATTGAATGTGTTCTAGTACAGGGATGTGATGTAAGGTAGAGTGCTATTTCATTCAAGAAATTTAACAGCAAATTAGAAGTATACCTGCAGTACGTGTATTGCCAAAGCATTTACAGGTTTGTTGGGAATAATTAACAGCGGAAAGGAGTGATATACAGTAGTTGATTATTTTCCGCCATCAGCACATCCTGAGGTGTTTTATTTTTCTTATCCCAAAACCATATTTGTCAGCACTTCTTCCTACACGTCCTGATTTGCCACACTCACACTATATAAGGACGCTGCCTTCACATGGTCTCCTTGGTTTGCCTAGTGCAATCCTGCATTGTTCCTGTTTCTGCCCTGCCTGGTTTGACTCTGTTTCTGGTTTCTGTTTTTGCCTGCCCTGCATTGCTCTGTCTGCCGGTGTACCGGATTATTGGACTGTTTATTACTCTGTGTTTTTACCTGTCCTGCATTGCACTAAGTGATGGACCAGAGAAGCTTTCAGCACAAATGTATGAGCAAAAGGTTAATTACTCGGAGCTTTTCAAGTCAGAGCTCGACGAGGACCTCTGCTGGTGAAATTGAGAGAAATAGCTGTGTAACAAAATGTTTCATGACTGATCGACGCTTAAATTTTGGGAGCAAAAATTAATGGATAAATTCAAAGATTAAGCATATAGATTAATAAATTAATTAATCGTTGTATTAAATACATGACAACAATATGTTCCATTGCTTAATCATAGTAACTTAAAACAAATGTTAGAAAGATTTTTTTAATAAACATTTTGTATTGGGCATGTGGACATTTTTACTGTTTGCAAAAAAAAAAAAAAATCAAACACACACACGCGCACACACACTTTTACACAATTATAATCTAAAAGTAATCTAAAGCCTACAGACCAATGTACTGTGGGCAACACTTATAGAGGCTTTGTGCATAATAAAGTTTACAAGAAGTGTTATTTCGAATGGCTGGCTTGGGAAGAGGGTTGTGCTTTGTGCTTTGTGCTTTGGGACCAGTGCAGTGCTTTGAAACAGTGGGAGTATGTATGTAAATGACAGTGACACCGTTTGTATTTAAAAACAGGATTTTCTCCAGAATGCTGGGGCTAAGCTTATTTCTCTTCTTGCTGACCACTTCATCAGCCTTATCCGTTCACAAGGCACAGCAGAGTCAGGGGTACATAAAGAGCTCAGGACCAGCATGTATAAATGTGGCTAAATGTGCCTGTGCTAAAGTGAATTATCAGAGCGGGGATGTACTTGCGTACTCCAGTCTAGAGAAAAATCTTAATAAACGAATATTAGGCTACAATTAATGATGCATTTAGGCATAATAAATATTGTAAGATCTTTGAGAGTGGAACACGGAAAATAGCACAGAGTCGGGGAATACGAGTAACATAAAATCACCAATGTGAATTTATATTAAGTGTTCTTTTCATCCATGGTGGCAGTTCAAAGAGGCTGCAGTCTACTTATAACATCTAGGTGGAGGCCTTCAGGCCTAAGAGATGAAGGAGTCCAGCCAGCGTCGCTGACCTTGGTGCTGCGCGCTTTCCTCCACTCGTCAGCGGCGTTGTCCATGGTGCTGCACCGCCGCTGCTTTCCTCTCTCGGCATGATTTTCTCGGCGAAGAGCGCAATTTCCTTTGTTACTTGCAGCGGTGCGGCAGCCGCCACCACAACGTTACCTCTTTTTTAAAAACAACATGCTCAAGTTTACATGGGGAGCCTTTTTTTAAAAACAGCATGCTCAAGTTTAAATGGGGAGCCTTTTTTTTAAAAAACAACATGCTCAAGTTTAAATGAGTATATCTCAGAAACTACAAGGTGTATTTGAATAATTTGGTACCAAAATAAAGTAACACATGTGAGATTGTTGCAGAAGTATACTTAAAAAAAATAAGTAACACCCACATGATTTAACAAATATTTTTTTTTTTTCAAATAAATTTACATTTAAAAAGCCTAATTAATATTAAACAATGGAGGCTGACAAACGACTCGTTGTTGGGTAACATGTTACCAACATCTCACTAATACATTATTCTGGAACAATATTACAATACAATGCAGATCCATCTTCTGGAATAAATGGCAAGGTGAAATATCAGGTTTTAAAATAACTGTTATAAGGTAAGGTAAAGTAAGGTAAGGTAAGGTAAACTTTTATTGTCCCCAGTAGGGAAATTTGTCTTGGGCCATCACCCATGCTGCAGCCATACAGTACACACATTAGACAAATACAATTCACAAAATAAACAGAATATTCATTCATTCATACATTTTCTACCGCTTATCCTTGATACACAGAATACCGAATACATAAAATTACAACTCTTTACTTCGTCTATATAACAAGTTCACAGACAATACCCAATTTCCCCCTGGGGATTAATAAAGCATTCTGATTATAAACATTCAATGGACACGGAAAAAGATCAAACACACGGGATTGCCGAATTAAGGGTCCATTAAATCAACAGAAATCATGTGCAAAATAATAATAATAATAATAATAATAATAATAATAATAATAATAATAATGTGCTATCACCTGGTGTGTAAAAACTGCATGGTGAGGAATGAGGCATGAAGGCTACAAATTCCTACACATTAAATATGTGTAAACCGTATTGCTGATATTACAGCTGAATGTCTAAAGCAACATGGGAAGGTGTTGGACAAACAACTGAGTGAAGTTGCACGCATGTTCATTAGGAATTGTCCAAACTCAGAACTAGCGTTAACATTTCATCTAAAAACCAAAACATTTAATTCAAAATCCTTCAAAAAAATTTTGAAGTTTATGAAGTGCAAGAGATTCCATGCCAGAATCAGTCAGACCATACAAGTTGCGAGAAGACTCTGGAATGACTTCTTCCTTGCTTATGGCTTTCCCAAAAGAATTCATTCGGACCAGGGAGCTAATTTGGAGAGCAAGTTAATGAAGAAATTATTGACCATGGCGGGTTTAGACAACACCATAGCACCCCATAGCACCCCATGGGTAACGGCATTGCTGAGAGGTTCAATAGGACTCTTGGTAGCATGATTAGGACATTGTCCCCTAAAGCAAAATCAAATGACCACAGATGTTGCAGCAGCTTACATTCTGTTACAAATGCACAGGACATGAGATAACAGGTTTTGCACCATTTTTCCCTTATGTTTGGCAGAGTTGCTCATCTCCCAATTGACGTCCTGTTTCAAAATGAGCTTCTGTATGAGGATATGGTGGATTACAAGGATTTTGTGTCCAAGCTAAAAAAAAGACTTGCGCGATGCATATTCAGAAGGAGCAGGACCGACAGGAAAGACTTTACAACAGAAAGGTGAAGGGTTGTCCACTGGCTGTTGGGGACAGAGTGCTTGTTGCAAACAGAGGTGAAAAGGGTCAAACAAAGGTTCCTGACAAATGAGAGTCATCTCCTTAAGAAGTCATAGCAAAAGAACACATGACGTTCACACAGCAGAGGCACATAGAGGCTGCAGTAACAGATTTATGACATTAACAAACAGCACAGAAACAGTTCAGACTCTACAGTGGGTTCTTTTGTTTCTTTAGTTGAAAGCATTTTCACATAGTGACATATGATTTCATGCAAAGTTATGAACACAAAGGAAACAGCCTTAGACAGAGATTTGAAATCAATTAGGGAGTTAGTAAACAATGACATTTTTTGAGGTGTAACAGGCATCTCTTAAGTCTACTGTAAGATTAGGGTTAGGTGTATCCCTTATCGTTATGTACTCCTTATGGAGAACCTATTAATTGGCAAATGATCACACTTCACGTAATTTTTTTTCTACGATTTCCAAAATCCAACTTGCATGTCATTACTGGAAAATTAATCGTTAAAAACAAAAAACATGGATAAACATAACAGGGCTCTCAAGTGTCACGCATTAAGTATGACAGTCACTCATTTCAGTCTATTGTCGCGCTCTCCCACCACACATCGTATTTCTCACGTAGAAAAACTTATTATTTATCATATATTCAATATGCCTCTGTGACCAAAATGTATCTGTCCTCACCGCTGTCTCTATGGAACCGGGCAGGAATCAAGCGCATCTCCCCTGGAGTTCTTAGTCAAGCCTGACATTTATTAGCCAATCAAAAAAAGAGGCTACACAATAGCCAATCAGAAAATAGCACTATGTATATGGGTAGGGGGGCACGGTGGCTTAGTGGTTAGCACGTTCGCCTCACACCTCCAAGGTTGGGGGTTCGATTCCCGCCTCCGCCTTGTGTGTGTGGAGTTTGCATGTTCTCCCCGTGCCTCGGGGGTTTCCTCCGGGTACTCTGGTTTCCTCCCCCGGTCCAAAGACATGCATGGTAGGTTGATTGGCATCTCTGGGAAATTGTCCGTGGTGTGTGAGTGCGTGAGTGAAGGAGAGTGTGTGTGTGTGCCCTGCGATGGGTTGGCACTCCGTCCAGGGTGTATCCTGCCTTGATGCCTGATGACGCCTGAGATGACGGCACAGGCTCCCCGTGACCCGAGGTAGTTCGGATAAGCGGTAGAAAATGAGTGAGTGAGTGTATAAGATTTAACGCAACAACCAATGAAAAAAAAACATTCATTAGAGAGGGTATTTTCGATGGTCGGTTTGAACAAAACCTCAACACGAAACAAGACACTCTGGACAAGACATTGTCCTCAATCATGACCCTAAAAATGGCTGGGCTTGAGCCGAACTGTTTGAAATGGGAGCAACATTACAAATGATAAAGGAGTCAAAAAAGGCAACAAACACTTACAATAAACAACACCAGTCATAATCTTAATCTCTCTCTCTCTCTCTCTCTCTCTCTCTCTCTTACACACACACACACACACACACACACACACACACACATACTCACACAAACACACACACACACACACACATCCAGTAAATGGAAATTGAACAAATACTTTGTATTTGGTTAAAATGTGGTCAGTGATCCTTGTGAATCACATTTTGTGTGTGTGGGGTTGGGGTTGCTGTGGGGTTGGAAATGTCACTCTTGCCTGTCTTCAAAACTTGAGAGCCCTGTGACATAATATACAATAATTATAGCAACACCAGGATGACATTAACCCTAGACAGAATGATTAGTGATAATATATTTAATATTGAATCACTGTCTGCTTTTATTTAAAAACGTATTTAAAAGATTTTAAACATGCTGTAACATTAAAAGGGCTTGCTTGCACATAGTTTTAGAGTATGTACAGCACATAAAGATATTTTTGAGTATTGAAGACCCTTTGTTTTTACTCTAAACTCTCCACTCCATAGCAGTAGGTGGCGATAATGGACTTTAAACTGATCTGCGAACTGCCTTAAACCATTGAATAATGACCGCCGACGCAGATTAATGACGTCATACAGTCGCCGGAAGCGCAAATAAGACTATTGAAATAGAGATTTTTTTTATTTTGTCAAATTAAAAAAAAAAAGAAAAACAAACAAACAAACAAACAAACAAACATCATGTCAATGGAAACCGTACCAAAGGATCTCCGTCATTTGCGGGCTTGTCTGCTCTGTTCTCTCGTCAAGGTAGATTATTTTTATTGCTAGTGCAGTATTTACATGGAGTTAGCTTAAATGCTAAATGAGAAATGTGACTTAAAAAGCTTTAGCTTGAAGAACTTTTTTATAAAGAGTTATTTTGTTATTTATATATATATATATATATAGACACGTCGTAACCTACACACGTCGTAATGACTTGTATTGTTGTCTCTTGGTCCGTTTTTGTCTTTATATTAGCTTAGCATGTAGTTGTTATGCGTGCAACAACAAAGCAAAACACTAAATAAACATAAACATAACGAGTGAAGATGAGAAAAACTTTTAGTTTGTAAATCTCAACAAAAACCCACTCAAAAGATACGTAAAGAAAGAAAATCCTGGTAGTTAGGCTGCGATTACGGCGTATGGACGTTTAAGCATCATAGAGCTATGGTGTGTTTTAAATATGAGTTATGTGTGAAATATGAGGTCTAAATGTAGATTAAAGTGCAGGTGCACAATGAGAGGCTTTAATTCTTTTTATAGGCTTGTTTTATTTTACATGTGGTGTGTAAATTTCCAGACGAACACAATGCTTATGATAAGTAGGAAGTTGTAGTTCAGTGGTTAAGGTGTTGGACTACCGGTCTGAAGGCTGAGAGTTCGAGTCCCAGGGCCACTAAGCTACCACTTCGGGCCCCTGAGCAAGGCCCTTAAGCCTCAATTGCTGAGCTGTAGAAATAAGATAAATGTAAGTCTCTCTAAATAAGGGTGTCTGCCAGATTCAATAAATGTAATAAGTAATAACAAAAAGCCTTATTTACCGAACTCAACATATTTTTTTTCACAATACACAATGTATATTTATATTTAGGATAAGTAAGTTTAAAGTTAACAGGTGTAGAAGTGAAACATGATCTGGTTACACTTGTTTTCTCTGTAGACTATTGACCAGTTCGAGTATGATGGCTGTGATAACTGTGAGTCCTACTTGCAAATGAAGGGGAACCGGGAGATGGTTTATGAATGCACAAGCTCCTCCTTTGATGGGTATGCTGCATTTTTGATTTTGTTTTTTTCCTAATCAAAGAGTAGACAATTTTGAGACAAATAAGGTTGCTTACTGTGTGTTCTCCTGACAGCATTATTGCAATGATGAGTCCTGAAGACAGCTGGGTGGCTAAATGGCAAAGAATAGGTAACCTTCATATACTATGGTACAAGTCAATTTCTCTTCTGTTTATATGCTAAATTTACAAATCTGTTATTTTCTTTCACAGGAAATTTCAAGGCAGGTGTCTATGCTGTAACTGTAACTGGAAGATTACCTCCAGGTTGGTTATGGAATTATTTCCAAGACCAGTCTGTGTGTGTGTCTGAGTTTGTGTGTGTGTGTCTGAGTTTGTGTGTGAGTGTGTGTGTCTGAGTCTGAGTGTGAGTGTGTGTGTCTGAGTGTGTGTGTGTGTGTGTCTGTCTGAGTGCGTGTCTAAATGTGTATACAGGTGTATTACAGTGTCCACTAGGGGTCAAGCGAGAGCCAAAATCTCAACTTGCTGCTTTTAATATTTATGAGGATCAGATGAATGCTGGATTTTCCAAATGCCTTTGTAGTTCATTGTATAGACTTATTAATTTGCACAGCTTTTTTAAATGTACAGTCTATGTTTGCATGCCGGTCTATTTTTGTATGTCATAGACTTTACATTTTTACTTTACATCCCTAAATATGAACAAATGCAGAACAAAAATAGTCATATTCATTTTGCATATTCAGTTCAGTTTCATTGTTAATTGGTTTTTTCGGTATTAACTGTCACATTGCAAAGCAGCATCGTAGAAATCTAATGAAGAAGCCAGGGCTGACAGGAGCAAGGTCCATTCACTACCAAAAGAGAGTTCATCATCATGTGGGGGATGCCAGATACTGAGATTATAAGTCATGACTATTTTTTAGAGCTGTATCATATAATGACAATCTATATTAAAAAGAATGTTCATTCCGGGCATATTGTGAATACGTAGTCATGGGATAAGGACAGGGTAGTATTTCTGATCAGGGCTGTAAGTAATAATATTTTAGTGTTTTTTTTTCCCAATTTAAACTGTCCTTTTTTAATGTGTTTATTAGGAGTGGTGCGAGAATTAAAGAGCAGAGGAGTCATCTACAGGTCCAGAGACACAGCAGTGAAGACATAAGGCATGAGAACCAGCACAAATTTGGCATCGTATCCCAGAAAAGTTCCTCAGCTAAACGCTACTCTATTGATATGGTCGTCCCTCTGAAGAAGCCGGTTACAGCCTGTACTGCTGTCTCACCTCTAATGTACGAATAAATATCTAAAAGCCCTCAAATACTGAACTGGTGAACTCTGTTAACGTTTGTTTAATATTCTTTTGCTTCATTTATGTCTGAAATCTTGTTTCTTTTAATATTTAAGAAAAGTCTTACTTTCTCATTGTTGTATATTTATCTGGTTTGATTGCAAACCAGCAGCAGTGACTTTATTGGTTGGACGATTAATTACATTTGAATAAAACTTTTTTACAAAAACATTGAGAGATTAATGAGTCTGTCCTGTAAACTCACAGTTCACATACTCCTGCATTTGATGAAATCAATATATTTGTTAGATTTGTTAGAAGATTTATGGTTTTTATTTGATATGATATAAATGATATATAAAATATATTGTAGACACTGTGGTACTCCCCAGACTCCGCTAAAGGAAATCACAGGTCAAAGCTACCAATAGCAGCACAGGATTTTATTAAATTTTACAAACAAAATGAAATATTTATGTATGACCAATTGTCTGTTTAAATACTGACTCAGTCACGTTAATGAATATAATGTTACCAGCCTATTACAGGTCTGAATTGTGCCAAGTGATGACTAGTCATTTTTATTTAAATGAAGGTCTGTCATCAAATGATATTCATCCTATAAGCTGAACAGGGGAACATCATTTTGAACAGTATCACAGCATATGGGCGTATAGGGATTTTTTGGAGTCGTCTCGTATAATGTGACGTGTAAAAAGATGGCTGAAATCATGTTAAGACTACTGATCACCAGCAGGGGGAGCTGTAGCTCTTGCACGGTCATACTCAAGGAAATGTAAAATGTTCAAATGCAGCTAAGCTAACCATAAAGATACAATTACTTCTAATATTCTGTCAAATACTTTAATGGAAAGCAACCAGGCAGACTTTAATCCAGGCTTCTGAAGACTGAAAATAATTAAAATGACCAAACAGAGATCATACAAGTTATTGTAGTTCTTGTATGTGCTGCACAGCCTGTACCTGAAGACACAGTGTTACAAGTCAAAAAAGAACAAACTAGAAGTGCAAAATGTGTAGAATCCTGTTTAGGGTTGTGGTAGATGAATATGAGGTGGGAATAGACCCTGGACAGTTCAACAACTGGCATGTTTTAGGACCTGGCAGTAAACCAGAGATCATGGAGGACATCAGCCTGAGCTCATGAGCAAACCAGAGACTCGAGCTCCTTGTAAAAAAATAGAGAAGAATTTGGAATTTATTAAGATTTACCTTGTTTCTATAGTGTCCAATAAATGCTACATAAAACGTCTGTGCTGTCATATTATCATTAGATAATAAATAATTAAATAATTGTCACATTATCATATTATCCATAAGACAGCTAGATTCATGCTGGCATAATGCTCTGTTTCATTATTTACACATTCATGTGTGATTTTAGTCCATCACAAAAACAAAAAAAATCCCCCAAAAAAAAGGCAGAAGGAGAAAATGTTTGAAAAGTTTCAAACCTAATACTATTTTCAGTTTTTTTTTTCTAAGAGCATGGTGTTCATTTTAGTGGGGGTTGTTTTATTTGTAACGCTCCTCACATATATGCTCATCACGTTTTGAGGGAAACCACCGCAAACCCCCTCACATGACAGCAAAACACTCACATTGACTCATAAATAACAATGAAATGAGTAATCATTCTTTTACATAAAGATCCCAAAGCTTAGCTGTGCCTTGGGTTCTAGATTGTGGCTACTTCGAGCCCTACTAAGAGAGGGAGGAATGATTTAAGGGAGAAGTTGCTATTTTTAGGGATGGTGTAAGTGCAAAAGGCAAACAGTCACCTAAAGAGATTTCAGAGGCTGTAAGAAAAAAATTTCCTGTTCAATTTCCTTCCTATGAGATCACGCCTAGATTAACACTTAGATACAGGTTCAGGGAATAATACAGTAAATGATATAAACCATTTGGTGAGGATTCTCAGCCTTTTTCGGGTTGTTTGCTTTCTAATGCAGCTCTTTAAATGTTCTGTACGGTACATTTTAGTGACTGAAGATATGTACAAAGAATCTATTGAGAAATGATGGTATAAGTCCAGACTTGAGCAAGTTCTTCAATCAAAGAAAAACAAAAACCTCAAACCTTTTCTCTCAAACTGATTTCAAGAAAATTACTAATGAGTTCTGTTCAATCTTGTATTGATTATTGCATCTATTTTGAGGTCATTCAGTCCTTGTTGTTCCACCTACAGTTACTTTAATGGCTCGCAGATAATCTTATAGTTCAGTTTATTAAATGCTTTTAATAGTCTGGCCCTGCAATGTATAGGCAAATTACTATTACCTTTACTATCACAATTAAAACTTCAGACATTCACACTTTGCACCCCTAGAAACATTTCAACCACCGATCGCTTTAATATAATTTACTTCTCTGAGACAGTTGTATACTACAAATGAAAAGATAAAGGTTAAGAAACACTGTTTATTTGGAAGAAAATGACGGCTTTCATTGGTGACCCTTTCTTCTAAATGATATTCTCTCAGTTGGTGTTTTGATGATGGTGGTGGTTTAACATCGCTTCAGAATCTTACACTGGTGTTCAACTGATCTGATGACTGATTTGACCTGATGACTGTGAAGACCATAAGATATGATTTACATCATTTTCATCCCCATAAAATCATTTAGTGAGCCATGTGGATGATGTAAAAGACAACACAGCCAGCAGGTATAAATGTTAGCGGCTTCACTTAGATGAAGTCTCTCTAAGACTTTCAGCTTCAGGCAAGGAGTGATACAAGTGTACAAATAGTTACATAATGGTTGCCATCAAATATATATCTGCACTGGATATAATTATTTATGATGGTGTTTTCATACTCACATTGTTTCATCACATACTGCTGTTTTACTGCTATTGCTTTTACTGCAAAATGCCTTCACAACCGCTCCGATCACACTTTCTTTGATTTTCTATATTCTTTTTACTTGCATAGTTCTATATTTATTCTACTTACCATTAAACAAGCTGCATCCATTTCCAAACATTTGTCTTAAAAAATAAATACATTAAGCACAGATGTTTAATTGAATTAAACATCCAATTGATCTATTAATTCACAAAATTATGAAACATTAATATCCATAATTAGTAACCTTGAGAGAAAAGAACCCCGAATCCTGAGTTTAGCAGAAACTGGATTGCTTTTTGCTTTTAGAGGTAATGATGTTTGCCATTGCACAGCTTTTTTTTTTTTTGCATTATTGTTCATTCTTATAAGTTATTGTTTATTGGAAAATACTTTGTATATAACTTTGTATATAACAATATTAGCTTTAATGCAAAGAAAAAAGGAAGAAAAAAAAAAGAAAGAAATGAAGGCATTTGTGCATGGCTGTGTTTTTGGGCTACAAGGTAATCTGGCGGGAAAGTAGGGTCGTGCGTTTGTTTGCTTTAGGCTCTGCTGCGCTTAACCACAAATACATAATAGATTTTTGGCGCTCAAAAGCTATTCGTGCACTTCAAAGTGCCTCCGTTTTGCACCCAGACCTGCAAAAAAACATACAACAACCCACGCTGTATCTCACACACCTCTATGGAGTCAATCATAATCTGTGAAAAGCCCCCTGTATTTTATATGCCTGGCTGAGGAAAAGTTACGTTTTGTACATTTTGTACATCTTTATCTGACAAAATTTTATTTCACTTTCACACCAGTAATCTCAGGCTGTTACACAGACATCAGTAAGCCCACCTGCTGTTGGTGAATTCGGATGATTTGAAGCATTACAAGCCAACTGAGGACATTTCTGGAAAAAAAAAAAAGCATTACTTGTAAAGCATCAATGATAACCAAACGAGCAAGGCCTGTGTTTCTGAGTGTAACTCAGATCAGGTGGCTACTTCCTGTTTCTGTCTTACCAAAATGGTTTTATTTCTCAGAATACTAACCTAGCCTGAAGCAGACTTTCCTAAGCTATCACCGATTGATTTTACTCTTGTGATATTAGTCAAGTTTCTGTGATTTTCCATTTTCTTTTGGATTTTGTACTTTTGGTGATTTTTTTTGTTTTTAATACTGATCTGAATACACAACAGACTAACAGTGATTTGATTCTAAGACAAAACATTAAGTCTAGCACAATACATAAATAGTATATAAAATAATAAAGAGAGTACACAATGCACTGGTCCCTAGAAGCCAGCACATGCACCTTCTCATGTAAAACACACACTGAAGATAAAATGATCATATATGACAAGCATGTTTTAAGCATGTAAAGGTTTACTTATTACAGTATATCTTTCAAGGGCAACTCAAAGGACTCTTTCCTTTAAATGATTTTAAAGTAAAATGAATTGTTTGGGGGTTTTTTTGGCCCAACGTCATGTCAGGTTGTTCAACAATGTGAGATTATAAACTTTACTAAGGTACTATTAGATTGGCATCAGTATGTTCTTAAATATAATGTTCCATTAATCAAAGACTTTGGTTTGTAATTCTAAAATTATCCACTACAGTAGAGGTAAAGGTAAAAGGATGGATTTTAGGTGTGAAATAACCGCCTAAACAATATTTGAATATTTTAATCAATCATCACACTGAAATGCAGTGTTTCCCTAAACATTTTTCAAAATTTTGCAAGCACATAACTTTAAGGTTACAAGTTCACTTCACTGGAACTAACTGGACCAAAATGGTTCCAGTATGACATGCTCCATGAAGACATGGCTGGTCAAAAATGGTATGGAAGAACTCGGGTGTCCTGCACAGAGAGCCCCTGACTCAACCCCACAGAACACCCATAAACTGGGACGAATTGGAACACCGACTGCACCCAAGACCTCCTCACCTGACATCACTGCCTGATCTTACTAATGCTCTTGTAACTGAATAAGCATTAATTCTCAAAACCATGCTTGAACCTCTAGTGGAAATCCTTCCTACAAGAGTGGAGGTTATTAAGGCAGCAAAGGGAAAGAAAGAAATGCACAGAGACCATAAACTAGTTCATGTAGGTGTGATGGTCAGGTGTACATCAAATAAAGAAAAACAATTATAGTTCTCGTTTTATAAGACAAAATGTAATTGTGCCAATTCTACTAGCATGTTATGTCAGTCATTTCCAGAGGAATTGTCATGATTATTTATGCTACTAATATAGATCAGCTGATGGTAGACAGTGTTTTAAGTAATTAAATGGAAAAAAAAAGCACCAGCACTCCAAACACTGTCTAGCATGTTATTTAGTAACGCTGTCGAGCATCTTTTTAATCATTCCTATTGAAAGGAATCCATCAGTCCAGATTTCCTTATACTTGAACTACCAAAGGGGGCACGGTGGCTTAGTGGTTAGCACGTTTGCCTCACACCTCCAGATTTGGGGGTTCGATTCCCGCCTCCGCCTTGTGTGTGTGGAGTTTGCATTTTCTCCCCGTGCCTCGGGGGTTTCCTCCGGGTACTCCGGTTTCCTCCCCTGGTCCAAAGACATGCATGGTAGGTTGACTGGCATCTCTGGAAAATTGTCCGTAGTGTGTGATTGCGTGAGTGAATGAGAGTGTGTGTGTGCCCTGCGATGGGTTGGCACTCTGTCCAGGGTGTATCCTGCCTTGATGACCGATGACGTCTGAGATAGGCACAGGCTCCCCGTGACCTGAGATAGTTCTGATAAACGGTAGAAAATGAAGATTCTCTATAAGCTTGAAGTCTTCCACACCAACATGCTCTCACGCACCAGTGTGCCCTAATGCAGTGTTGCAAAACAGGATATCATGTGTCATAAGGAAACCCTATGTGTTGGAAAAAAGATGATGGCACGCAGCACAGTAGGGAATATACTGTATGCCAGATCTGTCAATTATTATTATTGCCAATAATAAGAAATTTAAGCACAGATAAAACTTAAATATGGATAAAAAACAAGAAGATTATTACCAACTACCAATGACTTGAAGATCCCATTTCAACCACCGATCGCTTTAATATAATTTACTTCTCTGAGACAGTTGTATACTACAAATGAAAAGAGAAAGGTTAAGAAACACTGTTTATTTGGAAGAAAATGATGGCTTTCATTGGTGACCCTTTCTTCTAAATGATATTCTCTCAGTTGGTGTTTTGATGATGGTGGTGGTTTAACATCGCTTCAGAATCTTACACTGGTGTTCAACTGATCTGATGACTGATTTGACCTGATGACTGTGAAGACCAAAAGATATGATTTACATCATTTTCATCCCCATAAAACCATTTAGTGAGCCATGTGGATGATGTAAAAGACAACACAGCCAGCAGGTATAAATGTTAGCGGCTTCACTTAGATGAAGTCTCTCTAAGACTTTCAGCTTCAGGCAAGGAGTGATACAAGTGTACAAATAGTTACATAATGGTTGCCATCAAATATATATCTGCACTGGATATAATTATTTATGATGGTGTTTTCATACGCACATTGTTTCATCACATACTGCTGTTTTACTGCTATTACAATTCCAAAATGCCTTCACAACCGCTCCGATCATACTTTTTTTGATTTTCTATATTCTTTTTACTTGAATAGTTCTATATTTATTCTACTTTTACAACACAGACAATCAAAAAGCATTTCCCTAGATGTTGTACTGTGCATGGTTGTGTATCTAGCAAATGATGTTGCTGTTGTTGCCCTTCAGCTGCCCTTCCTTTGGGGTCGCCACAGCAGCCCAGCATGTTCGATTTTAGCAGTGGTTTAACGCCTCCTGACACAACCTTCTGGGTTTGGGCTGTGACAATGAGAACACCTTCACACTGATTATATCACTTTACCTATAACTCATTGATTTACTCTAGACATTTGAAAGAATTTTTGGTTTGTAGTATCCTTGTAATGTAGTGTGTCTTATTTTGCCAATAAATCAGCTTCCTTCTATTATCCTGTATAACTGTGACTTCTTTACATACCACGTAGTCGGCAGGTCACCTCTCCGTGTCCGTCTTAGATATGTCCACTAGATATGCTTCAGATATTGAAGAAAACCCTATTTTGTGGCATAAAAGTAAAAAAAAAAAATAATTCCCAAGCATGTATTTAAAATGATATGCTACATTTGTGAGAAATCATGTGCAAAGCCTAATAATTACACATTATTATGAACTAATAATTTGACTCGATTCTTTTTTTCAGAGGCTTTCACTGTTACTGAACTAAACATAATGCAGATACAGACTTCATTCATTTACATATGATATAAATATGATTTGTCTGTGTGTGTGCGTGTGTGTGTGTGTGTGTGTGTGTGCGCGTGTGTGTGTGTGTGTGCGCGTGTGTGTGTGTGTGTGTGTGTGCGCATGTGTGTGTGTGTAATGGATTTCCAGTGATCTAGTGGAGTTTAAAATTTTTCTAGCTATTTGTAAAGGTAACGTGAGCAACATGATGTGTGCAAATGTGACACTGGACACCGTTTGGTTTCAGTGAAAGTATACAGTATTTGCTGATGATGTGGAGAAACAGAAAAAAGAATCAAATGTGTGCAAGATATTACATAGGAAGTATAAAATCTAAAAAAAAAAAAGGGATTTAACTGAAAAGAAACAGTTGTGCTGATTCTCCTCTACCATACTGATTAACTCAATGATCACTCGTCAAGAAGCGTTAAAACATCGAGGAATCCCTTGTACTTAGAGTGCAATATTTCAACCATGGTACATGTTATTGTCTTGAGTCATCAGTCTAGTCAACTTCAGTTTACTGGAAAAATGATATAACATGATTGAACAGTTTTTGCAATGACAGCATACAAGTCATTTCAGCTTCACGGCTAGTCATGGGCTAATCATTTTAGATTTCAGCTCGTAAAAGAGGAACAAATATATTTGTACAGATTCATGGAAGATTTTTATACAGCAGGTCTTCATATAATCCTGTTGTAACAGTGACTAAGTTAACATGCTAATGCAGGTCATGTTCTGTCGGCATTCTCGGTTCAGCCCCAGCCTCCTTCTAAAAAAAAAAAAATTTTGTCGCCATCTCCCTCAGGCCACATGGCTGTATAGTGTTCAGCTATTGGTTGACACTGCAGTCTGTTTTGCCCTTATTTGGAAGTGTATGTGCCAAGACTGATGTGAATGAGGCGAACATTTTAAAGAAGCGGTGAACAGAGAATGAGGACATTATCATGCGTTTCACACATTCACTGTTGCACAACACACAAACACACGCCACAGACACACACACACACATCACAGGGACGAGAACATCAGAGTGGCCATTTTGGAAATAAGCAGGCCTTCGTTTGAATTATGATCGGTGTTTTGTGTAAAAAAAAAAAAAAGAACTAGAGATGAAGTGAGAGGGAGGGGAAGTAACTGTTGACCCTGATAAGGTCTATCAGTTTAGCCAGAGTGGCCTAGTCTCGTCAACCAATAAGCTTTGAGCTTGCATCCAAGGCAGGTCCTCTCTGACACTTGGTGGTGCCCACACAAACACACACAAACACACACACACATAAACTGGCCCCTAAATCTTCTCACACTATGTGCCATAAACTTACGCAACATCAATGATGTTTTTTTTTACATAATCATTTTAGACTAGAAAGCATCTGTCTCAACTTCTACTCATCTCATTTTCACTTTCTTTTAAGGCAAAGACCGGACAGGGTTCAGCATCAGTTTGCAAATATTATCGCACATTTCTCTTCACTTCTTTTGGTAAAAGAGCCGAACATTTTCATTAATGAATCATTTCTTCAGAACTCTAACTGACTATTGTGCTCTTATAGACAGGAAACGCAAGAATGCATGGCAGGAAATGTACGACCGCACAACCTATAGTGCTTGAATTAGGTTTATCAAATGACATCTGAAGCCTTCTTTTACCAAAACCATGCAGACATATTTACTATCATTTTAAAATGGAGCAACAACGAATCTTTCTGCATCAAAGATTATTTCGCTCTCCACGCTTGCGTGCCTCGTTATTTTACTCTAGGGAGCTCTTTCAACTGGAACTCAATGGTCATCTGCATATTTGGAAACACTGTAGTAGAAAACTTGTAGATCGGCAGCGTACAAATGTGTCATAGTGAAACCAAACATGACGAGAGTCAGCGCTCACAGCAAGATCTCATCTCTGTCTCTCACCACACCTTTTTCCACCCAGTTTTGTGCTAAAGCTGTACCACTTTGACCACACACACACACAAACACGCACGTGTACACGCACACGCACAGATCCTTTTGAGGACCTTTTATTAACGCAATTATTAAAAAAGATAAGGAAACAGGGACCAGTCAGATGTGCAATGTCAAAGCTGTCAGATCTGTGTAAGATATAAAAACATGGTTGCACAAATACACACACAAACACACACACAAACACACACACAGAGAAAAAACTCCCCACCTTAACCCACACCTTGTTAGGGCAGTGTCGCCATGGTTACACGAGAGTGTTCTCATAGGGAAGGGGGAATTGAAACCTCGTCTGTCCTTGTTCCAGATTCAAAGCAAGAGAATGAAAATGATACAAAAAAAAATTTAACAGCTATTTGGGGACATAATAGGAACGACAGATGACAGATCAGTCAATCAGTTATATTATTAAGGCTATATCTTAATGACGATCAGACAGGAGTGATTTTATATTAAGTAGGTTGTGTACTTCAAAAGCAGTCGGAGAAGAGAAGGACATGTGGTCAGCTTCAGAGCTGTGCACTACAGAAACATGTCTAGTAAAAGAACTTTTGTTTTTAGCAGCGATCCATTGCATTTGTTTTTTTTCTTGCTCTGTTTTTGAGCTTGTAGTGACTAAAAGAACGAAAAGTTTTTTGTGTGAATTTCCCCGTTGCACATTGTGTGGTTGACACATCCCCCCACTTCCCTCTGTGCTCACTCACTCGCTCTGTCGTGTTGTCTCTTAGGGTCGAGGCCTACTTAGACCAAGAAAAAAAGTTGAAGGAAGCTTTAGTTAAAAAAAAAAAAAAACTAGATATATATTCTGAAGATGGCTTCTTAATCATTCTATGCCTATGGTTGAATAGGGTAACATGAGAATACGTCAGAACCTACTGTACGAACGCAGTCTCTGCAAAGATTAAAATATTGCTCAAAAGTCTAAATCAGCAGCATCACTGAAGATTTAGTTTATTTCGAACAAACCTCTAGTCAATCTACTGATCTTAATGACAAAGCTAGAAATATTATCAAATGAAGTCATCTGATTTACACCTGATTAAACCTCTACCTGATTTACATCTTAACAAGCTGATCATGGTACACCGGTTAGTGTTGTATTCTGTTTGTGCCTTATTTGAAATGGCAGATAGGGAACTGTGATATTTGATGTCAGTTCAGCGCCTTACACAGGAAATCACACAGTCGAGTGAGTTCTGCAGCAGGGCACTTCCTGTGCTAGATCTGATCATATTCACGACCTTTCTCTGTATGAGCTGCACTACTTTGAAAGAGCACTGAGTTTACAGACCTCAGAGAGGTTATAGAACTTCATGCAGACAGCCGTTGTTGTTTTTTGAATGAGTTTACAGCAATAAGCATGTTGTGCTCTCATGTACCGTAGGTGGGTGAAAAATAAAAATAAAAGTGAAACGTTGTGGGCCAGAACAGCGTTAATGCACTTGGATGTAGATCCTACATGTCTTTAGAAATGTACAAGATGATAAAACACTGGTCTTGGTGAAAGTCTTTCATTTCTAGCTCCAAAATCTCTCATAATCGTGAAGTCCGTAGTTTATGGTTTACATCATTACTATTCTTAATAAACTATTCACTGAGCTCCCGTGCCACTCTGATGCACAAACTCAACACTGGATAAAGACGATCAGTCTATCAGTCTAAATAACTTTGCAATGATCTGCAGCGATGTTTCTATCTAAGTGCACAAGCGGAAAAAATGAGCCGCCCACAGCATAACAGAGCCACTGGGTTTTCCTTTAATTTGTCACCAAACTATATAGTATGTATATCTTAGGGGAAAAAAAGGAGTATTATTTTGAATAGTTTCTTATCTTCCCATAAATCTATGCCTAACCTGCAAGGATGACGGGTGGAACCTTTTTCCTGTGTAAATGTGTTGCAGGATAATCTTCAGTTGGATAATCTACAAAACCCTCTGTTTGTATCCCCCAAACCTTTAGGAATAGCTCCTCTAGGATGCTGGATGTTTTTTTAAGTATATAAAAAAGAGTAGATAAAAAGTCTACACATCATATTTTTGGTGAAGTAAAAAGTTGTTTTTCCACCTTTAATATGATAGAGCAACCAACAACTATATCAAGTCACAAACAAGCAAAATGTTTTAAAAAGAGAGAAACAGATGAGAAACTACTTAGTTTTAATTTAATTACTTTAAATACATAAAGTTACTAGTAATACAATCTCTCCAGGTAAAGGCTCCAATTTAGTAGTTCCTAATTTGCCAATTTTATTCCACAGAAATGTTCCTGCTCCATCAATTGTGCATTGATCTCCTGTTTCAAAGCCATTCCGCAGGTTTTTGCTAGGATTTAGACCAGCACCCTGACTAGGCCATTCCAAAAACCCTGACCATCTTCTAAAGGCTTTCTTTTGTTAACTCTGATGTGTTTTTGAGTTCATTAACCTGCTTGAAGGTCTTTTTTTCAGCTGTGTGAAAAAGGCATCTGTATTTTGAGCTATCTCTGATTCCCTCTTTACTTAGCTAGTATCTGCTTCAGGTGAAGAGGAGCAGACCCATAGCATGACGCTGCCACCACCATGCTTCACTGTGGGTATGGTGTGCTTTGGGCTTTTGCATCAAATGTATAGTTTACAATTATGCACCAAAAATTCTACCTTGGTGCATAACACACTTTTCCACTTGGTAAGGAATGATTTAGAAAAGTTTGGATTTTTATGCGTAATGAGAAAATGCTTGCATCTGGCCTTCCTACCCTATAGCCCAGACTCACAGAGAAAATGACAGATTTTTGTCGCATGCAAGAAGTGCCCAGTATTTGTCAGATATCCCGCCACATTTAATGTTGCTGTAGGTCTGACAGCTTCACTGATAAGTTTTCTCCTTGTCTTTTCATCAGTTTTAGAGGGACGTGCTGTTCTTGGTAATGACATCGTGCTGCAGTATTTTCATGCCGATGATAGCCTACATGTTAGCAGTCAGATTAAAACAGCTGATCTTTATGTGGGATTGATCAGACTCACTCAATGTATAGATAAGAATGTTCTTTTATCTGTGCATTAGTATGCTGCTGCTCTGTGAATATTTCCGTAGGTGGACACAACCTTGGAGCAACCATTGTCCAAATTCCCACTTACTTCCCACTAACACATCTGAACTGGCTGACTTATCTCTTACCACTCACCATTACAGAGGCTTACTTCAACATTTCCTCAGTGTTGCAAGTGTTAAGCAATGGCCTGATGGCCTGGGCAAAGTGAAACAGCATGTAAAGGGAACAGAGAACAAAAGAATTATGCACAAAGATAGGTTGAGTGTGAAATGGCTGGAAAACGAAAAGCTAATAAATGAACTCATACACAGAAGCATGAACTACTGTATCAACTGTGGTTGAAAAAATGACTTAAGTTCCATATAACATGTCTGATTACAACCTGTAGGTCAGGTTACTAAGAATATTTCTTTAAAAATACCATTTCTTTAAAAATACTCTTTAATACCAAGAATATTTCTTATTTATATTCTGTTCATCTTTGAACTTGGATCATGTTTTAAAAATAAATTATGAATTAGCATTAAATGGAGTGATGTGTGAAGATTAAAACGCTGCAAAAACAAAGCTGAGAAAAAAGATTAAGATCTTTCGGAAAGTAACATTCGTGAGTTTTAAGCGTGCAGCTTTTATCTAAAATTCACCCAGCTTTTTGTGATACATTGGTTACCAAACTAGAAAGCACCAAAAAGAACCACATTAGATTTCCAAAGGCTCAAATAAGTATCGATATTAGCATTTTGCATAGGCCAAGACAAGAAAAAGTGAAAGAAGGAATGAGAAAAGAACGACAGCAAGGCTGTGACTGTTAAACCTCTTCCTGTGTGGTTAAGACACCACGTGGACGAGAAGTTTAAAAGGAGCGCTTCTCCTCACCTAGGTCCATTCCTACTCGGGGCTGAAGACACCGAAGACTTCGGTAAGACAGAGGGACAAGAAGACACTGAAAAGAAAAAAAAAGAGGCTCCATTGGGTATTTCTTGTACAGGTACGGTATATAACTGAGGCTGAAAAAATGACTTCATTGATTTACTTGGAACAAACTGACATAATCTGGCGCTAGAATTTGAGAGATAAGTTTAAAAATGCAAAAGTGTTCACTTTATTGGTAAAAGAATTTATTTTATTTATAATGTTTATTTAAATATTAGACTTGAATGTGTGGTTCTATGCAAAAAAAAAAAAAAAAAAGTGCATTTACGCATTTGACATTCACATTTCATGACTCTGAAACCTTAAAATCGAATTCTTAAATTGATCAAAAAATATTTGTATTAATGTATTATCTGTAATATTTCCTAACTTATTAATAACCTTTGTAATATTTATTATATGTATTATGGCTGGCAGGTTTTATGTAACAGCGTGTCATTATAGCCACTTCCTGTTAACTGAAATGTAGTAAATTATTATTATTTCTTACTTAAAGAAAATCATATACTTATGTCTGTGTTGTAGGATCGTAGCTAAGCCTGCGAAAAAAATTTTAAAAAACTAAAGTTCTATGTTTTACATTGGTTTGCAAGAAACAGCTTACTCATCACGATAAAGATGGCCACCATGCTCGGAGTTAGCATAGCATGGAATAAAAGAAAGAAGTAACAAGTTAACCTTGAAATCAGTTAACCTTGCATTTTCAGCATGTAGCATTTGTATTAGATGCAGTTGGTACGGTTAGTGAATCTGTATGTGTGTTGAAAAGTACTTTCTTTGAACTTTCTGTAGAACAAAGTTTTGACTGATTTATTTTGTTGCGGAAAACTTCTAAAGGTCTGAAATCTTCTTTATAAAATACATAAGGGCTGAGACATCAACAAAACTAAACAAAACAAACCAAAAAAAAAAAACAGTCAAAACTTTCTGCAATTTTTTTTTTCTGTCAAGTGTTGACTAATTGAAGAGTAACAGTTTGGGTGTGGTTTACACAGACAGCTGTAAATAAGCTGGAAGTGTGTGTGTGTGTGTGTGTGAGTGTGTCTCTGTGTGTGGGGGGAGGGGGATGTCTTAACCACTAACTCTACAGGTGTGACAGCACAGATGAACAGAGGACCTGGAGACAGGCGGCTACACTTGGGAAGTACAGTGCAGTCATCCATAAAGTAGAAAGCACTACTAAACCCCTCGCCACAGTGTAGTGTTTCCTACTTTATGGATGAGTGTACTGTTGGCTACTGGGAGCATGTTTCTCACACTCTAACGACTCAACATGGTGGACAGAAGAAAAGAGGAACTGGCTTTGTTTCATAAGACTGTGCACAACTCACTGTGTAAAATTTAGGCCACATGAGTTGCTGCACATCAAGAAACAAAGCCAAGCCCTGTTGTTGCTTGATTTTTTATTTGTTCTGAACAAAATACTGAACATTTAAATGTGCACCACTGTTGTATCTGCTCTGATTTTTCCGTTTCATAAATAAAACAAACTAAAAAAAAAAACCTTTTTGTTGCCTGTTGCATTTTATCTTTGTCCACATGCCTAAACTCTGGTTTTACAGAAATTATTTAAAAACTGATAAAAAAAAACAAACAAACAAACAAACACCTTTGACACAAAAATCAACACAAATCAGTAGTTTTTACTGTAAAAATAGATTTTATTTCTGTAAAAAGGTCAGGCTGAATGACAATCGCCCCTTCAATGACCAATAATGATCTTACTTGTCATCACTCAAAAACTTGCTTCAACATGCAAAAAAAGAAAAAATGTGGAAAAAAAGATTCTATTTTACAGGTTTCAAAAAATTGATTACAAAACCTCAGATTTACAAAATAGGTTCCTGTTCTCCGTGTGACACTTGCAGAAATGCTGAGAAACCGATGAGAGATTAAAGCTTCTCGTACTGTTTGAAAACACCATACATCAAAATCACAAAGTGCAAACCGTTGACCTGAACACTGTACATCATACACACACCAAAGTATCAGCTAATGTCTTCCAGCTTGGCCTCCACTGCATCCAGTGAAAAAAAGAGTCCTACAAATGCATTGTAGAAGTAAAGAAATGCAAGGTTATATTATAAATACTTAAATATCGATAAATAAGGCCGTGTCTGGGTGCAACACCTTCATGCATGCAGTCAGTATAAATACAGTGAAAGTAAACATCGAAGTAAGACTAAACAAGGTCTCGTAAGGCTAGTAAGTTAGCTGTGGGTGCAGATTAGTAGAGCATAGCATAGCATAGCACTAGCGATAACACTGGGATCAAAGCTTCTGAACTATAGTAGCTGGTTCGAAAAGCAAGTTTTAGGATTATAGCACACCTTAATGACCATTGCTTTGCCTAAAACCAGAGTTACCTAAAGGCTACGGAGAGAAATAATTTGACTGTACAGTGCAGTGCCTCCATCATGGCTGCATTTTTTTTTTAATATTTAAGATGAGTACAGTCACATTTAATTAAATTATATTATTTGGTTCAGCAAAGAACCAGAGAGAACTTGACTAGGCCTGGATCTCTGGTCTATAGAGTATCTGGTGCTTGGACCCCTGCGCTCTCTCCTCTGCCATAGAAGCACAAAGAGCACCAAAAGGTTTGGCAAGAGCGTGTGATGTTCTGGTTTGGAACATGCAGCATGTACTAGACGCTGATAAACTGCTAGTTCAGCCAGTTTTATACTGCGAGATTTCAGCATCATTTTAATATCACAGGTCATGCTTGTGTGAGACGATCCAAAACAAAATCTTGTCTGAAACCTATTTTATAATCTGTGTCAGATTATAAAATCAGCACAATCTGGGCCTCATGCAAAATATCGGTGCATAAACAGAAACAAGAACTCTCTGAAATAGTAGCAATTTTAGTTATGAATAAAAAAAATACAACATTCTTCAAAGTAAGCTTGAGGTAATAAGGGTTTTTGTTCCTCTAGCCCATTAGCATTACAATATTACAAAATTAGCTCAATATTCGAGGTCCTAGACATGTAAATTTATAGTAACTAACATTAGCATTTTTTGTCTGTCATCACAGCTGCTTTTTTATCAGTTAACACATGCAGCACACACACCTTTTGGTGCTACTTGGGTCCCATGAGCAAGGCAAAGACAGACCAGAGGAGACCTCCTGAAGCTTGTCCTTTTACACTGAAGGAGCTTATGTATTTAGTTCACACAGCAGCTGAGCTGAGGAAAAGCTACTCTTTCCTGTTTTGATGTAATTCTTTTCAGATTATGACACCAAAAGTGTTTACATGTCTGTATATAGCAGGATTGAACCTTATTGCCATGTAATATACAAACAGCATTGAAACAGCCTTAAAGGCTAAAAATGCAAAATAAAAAAACAACACATCCACATGATATAATCTTATCTGATCTCATGTTGTTACCATGACAACATGATGATTCCAGTCAGGGACCAAAAAAGATCTGTTTTTTTGTCACTACCTGTGGTCTTGTAGTGTGTTTAGTGTGAAACTCTAAGTGTAGTTTATATTTAAATGCTCTTCCCTGTCATTTCTGATATTGACCACATGATTTATAGCTATATAAAATGCATTCAAAGGTTGTTTGGTTCATCTTTCTATCCTGAGGCTATAAACATCTCGGAGTTTAATGTCAGAGCACTCGTCTCATAATTACTGCGATTCATGTGTCTGGTTTAATGCGTTTGCAATTTGTGGCATTTTTTACCTACAGGTGCCACTGAAATGCCATTAAACATACTAGAAACATTTAATGCACCCAAAAACTAAACTCCCAGCATTTTGCAATACAATATGCAATTCACACACTTGTAAATCAGTGTAAGTGTAAATCACTGACGTTTTGACCAAGTTAATTCAATGCACATCTAACATAGTGTGTTATCTTGAATCGAGAGTGTAAAGTTATATACTGATATTAATCCTTTGTTTCACCGTAATAGCCAATGTTGTTGATTCGGTGTTGTTTTTTAATTAGACGTCACCCACTGTTACGTAACAGCTTGCAGAATATTTACTGTATTTACTAGTATGAAGTGAATGTTTTTTTTTTATCTATACTGATTGAAGCACAGCAAGAACACGCCATTATCAAGGTGGCAAATGGAGACAAATCAGAAAGAAAAAAAAACAAGCATCAATCAGTCACAGAGATTGACATTTGTGTCATATCCTACATCTATCCATGAAATCACAAACACATGCAAATGAATTCACATCGAGATGGAGAAAGTGCAATCAGCAAATTAGTCAAAGTAACAGTCTTTAGCTTTTATTCCTTCTTGCTGGAGCCCAGCTTCTTAAAGAGCTTCTTCCCTTTAGAGAAGAATCCTTTTTTCTTTTTGCCAAGTGAAGAGGTGTCAGGGACAGCATGATCTTCTGGGGCAGGAAGGACAGGAGGAGTATGGCCTGAGCATGGAGCTGGACCCGGGTGGTGTACCGGCTGCTGGTCTGGAAGGAGGTTCCGGTACAGATCAGGTTGAGAAGTGGGCTCAGTCTGGGTCTTGTCTGGGGGGCTTGATGTTAGAGGCTCCGTCTGCTCTACAGACACAGCATGACTCACCTTTTAGGCAAAAAGATGGAAGTGTCTGTGAGGGATTTTTAATGAGCCAGATGACTGAAATGTCTACAATACAAAGGCACTGGACTTGTGGAATAATGCTGAAGATGTGTTTGCACACATTTAAGAAGACAACTCTGAAGCAGGTTTTGTATCTCAGGTTACTCTGGGCCAAGGTGAAAGCATGCACGTTATGGAAGTTACCACAGTGGTGTTTAGAGGCTTTAGGTAGGGAAGGAGCACAAGGATGTGAGATATATGGAACAATTGAGTGTTTACCAAAAGGGAAAAAAAGATGGGGGTCAGCATGAGACTTACTGTTTAAAGTGCACACCTCGCCTGTGCCTCTGCAAGCCAAAATGCAGGAATAAATGCACAGACACACACACACACACACACACAAAGTAAGAAAACTAAGCCATGCACATGCACATATAAAAACAGGCAGATCAGACAAAATGTGATGTGTATACCAAGCTGTAAATAACTGTTAAGATGGTATAAAAAGGAGAACTTCATGCACAACAGTTGATCATGTACTACTGGGTGACCTGACAGTCACATTTGCACATGCATGCAGTCACATACTGTACACACACACACACACACACACACACACACACACACACACACACACACACACACACACACTTCTACCTGTGAGTCTCTCTGGATGTTGGCTCTAGTGTGATCTGGTTCTGCTGTCTTATCTCTGTTCTCAGGAAAGGCCTGAAGGAAATTGGAAGGTACCAGACCTTTCTGTCCATTTAAATCCCCCTAAAGTGACAAGAAGAACAAATCCTGTCAGAATATTCAGAAAGTCAATCTTATAGGGTTTTGAAATGACCAATACGCCTAAATATGTAATAAAATATAATGTATAGAAATAATAATAAGTAAAAATAAATCTACATATTTTAACCCAATTCAAATGCCAGAATACATGAATATGGCTAAAACTACTGTAGTAAAGCAGCTGATAACAGCCTATTTGCATTTCTATCTTCTCAGCCATGTATTTATCACCAGTCAAACCTGTTAAAAATAATTACCCAACCCTGACCATTATCTAGCTCACTGTCTTAGCACACAACTTAACCATTATCGGTTACTACGTCATCCTCTAAAATCAGACATGATAATTATGGAACTTCTTTGACACATACCCCCACCCAATAATCTATAAGAATCAGTTAATCAGAAGTCAAACCATTTCACGAGAATGGGCTCTGTATAGTGTACTTCAATTCAGAGAGAAAAAGAGAAGTAGTTACCAAAATAACCTTTAAGATCACAGCCTTTACTCATCTAAAAAAAAAAAACCAGCCTGCTCCTAAAGGCTGCGTGAATCAAAGATATTGGTTCAATCCATTCCGTAGTCGAGTACTCACGTAAAAGAAGCCGTCATCATCCATGTCTCCAAACACATAGATGATGTCTCCAGCGTTAAAAGTCAGCTCAGCCTGTGGAAAGACATGAGGTGAGAAGGAGCATGTATCATGAATCTATGTGAAAGCTAACACAAATGAGACTCATTTAGCAAACTAGACACTGACGTTTTAGCACATTCATTAGTATAAACATCGGATGATCTGTTTAAATAGGTTATTTATTTAAATTCTAAATTTTTTTAATTACGCATTTTTTTAATTACGCATTTTTTTAATTACGCATTTTTAATGGTATGGTGGATGAAAGCTGGCTTAATAAATCTGTTCTGTATGCCACAGTATCTTCTATTAATGATGCGCAGCAGCAGTAATTTGACTGATAAAATAATCTTCTTGTTTTTTATCCATATTTAAGTTTTGTCTGTGCTTAAATTTCTTATTATTGGCAATAATAATAATTGACAGATCTGGCATACAGTATATTCCCTACTGTGCTGCGTGCCATCATCTTTTTTCCAACACATAGGGTTTCCTTATGACACATGATATCCTGTTTTGCAACACTGCATTAGGGCACACTGGTGCGTGAGAGCATGTTGGTGTGAAAGACTTCAGGCTTATAGAGAATCTTCATCTTCTACCGCTTATCCGAACTACCTCGGGTCACGGGGAGCCTGTGCCTATCTCAGGCGTCATCGGGCATCAAGGCAGGATACACCCTGGACGGAGTGCCAACCCATCACAGGGCACACACACACACACTCTCTCATTCACTCACGCACTCACACACTACGGACAATTTTCCAGAGATGCCAGTCAACCTACCATGCATGTCTTTGGACCGGGGGAGGAAATTAGAGTACCCGGAGGAAACCCCCGAGGCACAGGGAGAACATGCAAACTCCACACACACAAGGTGGAGGCGGGAATTGAACCCGTGCTAACCACTAAGCCACCGTGTCCCCCCCTTATAGAGAATCACTTAAAACAATTAAACATAGCACTGTGTGACATGTTTGGTGTAGACATGACTCAAACTAACTTCCACTTCTGCCTCTGAGAAAATCTTTTTCTCAGTGTTTTGTGCTTTCAGCGTTTTGTGAGTGTTGTTTTTTTTTTTTTTAAGGAATCCTGTGCATGAATGCAAATCAGCTGTAGTGCACATGTGAGAAAAATCATAAAGAAAAATTTTGCCCGATGTAGCCTACGAAATGTTTACACACAACTAACTAAATGACTGATAAATGAATCTGTGTGTAAGTAAAGAATGAGTGTGTGAGTATGGTGTAAAGTCACCTCAATGTCAGCATTTGGAGAGCTTTCTCTTGGGTCGTAATCAAAGATTGCCACCATCCTGCGAGGTACAGGGTTTCCCATGGCAACGGTAGAGTGTCGTGCATTATCTGTCAATCAAATAGCAGCAATGGAACCATGAATCAATATATATATTGGCCAAGTGTGTTGACACACACAAGGATCCCATATGTGCCATAGTAATTCACACTTTTGATATAAACTGACGTGATAAACAGGGACTGGAAGCAAACAGACAGCCAATAGGATGGAAAACAAATTAAAACAAATACATGCAGCACAGAATTTTTTATGAATGTCACAACTGGGTAAAAGCGTTAAAGTTACAAAAACAGACAAAAAATCTCAGTTCCAGCTTCAGAAAATATTTCAAAAGAGTTTGTAAAGAGAAAGCAGCAATTTATTAGTCAAATCTAAAATAATTGTGGAAAAAAACAAAAGATTAGAACCATGGCTTGATTTTCACACTAAACAGTAAATCCAAAACAAGATGATATGAATATGCAAATCAGTGCCACGTCCTTCTTTCAGACTCCACCCACGTCTTTGCAAACCAGTATTGCATGGGCTGAATTTGCATATTGGGAATTATATTACAATATATGATGCATCATTACCAATTTGGGAACGGAAAGAGATAAAAATGCAGCAAAACATCATAGCGCACTGTCCTCAGAAGTGGAACTGAGAATTTTTTTTTTTTTAATTTATAAATTGATAACTGGATAATGATGATGATGACGATGATGATAATAATGATTAAAATGGGTTGCATGCCAGTTCGTCTGCACTCAATGTATTTATTTAGTCAACGCCATGCAAAGTTGAAGTCAGTAATGTTGAAACAGAAAGATGAACAGACAAAAAAAAGATAAACAACATGCACATACTGTATACAGACACATAAAGATCATGCAGCCAGATGGTTTAACAAACACTTCAAAAGTCTGATTCATTTTTCTCTCCCATGCTGTTGAAAAAGGACAAAAAGAAAAACCTGGAAACAGACTGAGAGAGCAACTGCACACCTTCATTGGAGGAATTAGTGTTGGAACTGTCATCTAAAACTCCTGCAGATTCCACAGAGGAAGAGGAAGAAATAGAGCATTAGAGTTGGAGACTTTATGATCTTAACTCAAGTAAAGTGTGGGTTAAGACACAGGGTGAGCAAATCCACCTTTAACGGAACTAAAATGGTTAAAAATGATTAGTAAAGCACCAGGAGCGCGCTTACACACACACACACACACACACACACACACACACACACACACACACACACACAATGACACATGCAGCACTAAAACAGAGATATGAAGGATTCTGTTATCAAACATGGTTATGAAATGAGATAACAGCAAAATAGAAAACATAATTCTTAGAATGCAGAATTATTGCAAAATAAGACAACCTGAATGAACATATCAAACATTTTCCAGTGCAGTTACTCTGGAAAATGTTACCAAATTATTGGCACCCCAATTACCAGTAATTGTAGCAGAATCATGGATTTTTCCTAATGTAAATGGATAGATGACAAACGGCCAGCAACAGGAAATGGTCAAAAGCAATTGCCTGGAAACGCAAAGCATTTTTTTTTTTTGCTTTGTTTGCATTGATTTGAAATATTATTTTCAATTTTCATTTAAAAAGGTTCTTATGGGAATGATTTGATCAAGAAAATATAACACTTTCAAAAGTGTTTGAATGAAACATTTTATACAAACTTATTGCCTATTTTACTGAAAGATGTTAATAATTCTTCATTGGTTTCATCTTTCCTGACAGAAACTGGCTTTATTCATTCATTTATCTTCTACCGCTTATCCGAACTACCTCGTGCTACCACAAACGTGCTAACCACTAAGCCACCGTTCCACTGGCTTTATACTTTTTTCCTAATTATACCAGAGGGCTGTTCATTCTTGATTCTGACTGGTCAGAAGGAGGTGACTAATTCTCATGAAGGTCTGATATTAGCTCAGACTACAAGACCAGGTCCTAGATTATACTAATATGATCATTTTATAATAACAAGTAAGTTTATGCTGTATGTAGCACATCAATAAAAAAATGGATTAAAAATTTCTTCTTTCTGGTGCATTTGAAGGAGTCTCCACTATCAGAAATATATAACAATCAAACTTTTCTAGTATGGGGAATTCTTCAGGATGGAGGACTTTCTGTTTTTTTGGTTTTTTTTTCTATAACAAGACAAGCTGCTTTGTTGTCTTCTTATCTTCAAGAGGAAAAACAGATGCTGTTGAGGCAACAACTGTTTCTACCTGCTGTAACGCAACATAAGTGATAACAGAAAGTAACTTGTTTCTCAGAAATTGCACAACAATAACATACAGTAACTATAAGTGGATAAAAATTATGTCATTCTTAATGAATAAAAAAATTGGAATTCTTGACAATTTGCTGTGGTATATGAGGAATAAAACATTCCGTAGCAGCTAAATAGTGGCTCTTCTTTACATTGGGCTGCACTGTGCAACCCTGTGACCGTTCCCTATATTATTGTTTTATTCCTTACTTGAAGGCATGCAATTATATAATAAATGGATTTTTTGTGAAAACCATAAACCATTTCTAAACCATATCTGAGAATTCCCCTTTGGTTACACTTCTTATATTTTGCTTATATACAGATTAGATGGTTGGTAGAAGATGGACAGGGGGACAGCGAAGAGACATGGAGACACACCTTTCTTGGAGCGTCTAGGTTTGGGTGGTGGAGCCGGACGGTGCGGAAGCTGAGCGAGTGAGCGCGTGCCTTGATGGAGGTCAAACAGGAGAATGCGATTTGAAAATGAAACCAGACAACAAGTAGACAGAAACCAAGAATGATATAAAGCAGGAAAAACAACAACAACAACAACAACAACAACAACAACAAAAGTTGTGTGATGACGCCGACTGCATCAGCCAGGGTGGCTACTGAGAGCTGGAAAGAGTTAACTCATTGCTGCCAAAGAGCATTCTGGGAATTGGGATCTCAGCTGCTGTAGATTTGGCATGGCTCCTTTTCCAGGGACATGGTTGAAACACTACCATGATAACAAAACAGCAACAACATCATCAACAACAACAATAACAACCAAAAAATAGAAGCTTTTTTTTTTTGGCACTTCTTTTGCACTATGGTGAATGAGAAGGAAAAGTGATCAATGAAAGTTTCAGAAAGAAATTCACACACAGTTACAAAGCTATAACAAGGTGCAGAAATAGACCTTAAACATCAGACATCACATCCACACTCTCTGGGGTGTTATCTTTAGGTCCCTGGTGACTGGATAGCTTAATGTTAATTTTTAAAGTTAGTAAAATGAATATCTTCAACTGTAGCTTTGGATTAAGAGGTTATTCTTTCAAATCCTACAAGAAACAGAATATGAAAATTTTACATGTCTCAATTCCTACAAACCCCATCTCTTAAAAAACTGGTGCATGGTATGATTTTCTATTATACTTTATATACAATCTAATATTTGTGGACAAAATAATTCATTGTGAACTAAAGTGTTCAAATGCAGTGCAAACTCAATTCAAAATCATTCAAACAAATGTATAATAAACCAAAGGTGCATCGCAAATCTCATACTTATGCACTATTCTTTGCCACTGTGAAATGTTGGACACGTCATGCAATCAAAACCTCAGCTTTGCTTACATAATGGAAAAGGGTAAGGGCTACAAGGAGCTAATGCTGGATTCTAAAAAAAAAAATTGCCAGAAAAAAAGAAGACTCTGGTGAACAAGTCATCTTACAAATGCCTTTAAAATTTGATTTATTTTTCAACATTGTATTCTACAGCAGCGATGCATTATTTGGATTTGATGTAATTTGTCATCATTTGTTTAACAGCTAATACTTCCTGTTAGTAAAAAACTACAAAAGACTAAATCAGCTAGGAACTACGGTCTGCACTATTAGATGGCTGTTTTACAGGATGTTCTGCTACCTTTCAAACTGTACAAACAGAGACCAACAAATCTTGTCTAGCAAAAATCTGCCAGGTTGTAGATTACAGATAAACCGTCACAGCTCCAAAACTGCATCATTACTGACTCACTGAAAAACCCGAGCAGGTGCTGACTGGCTGAGTATTAAAGAATAACTGACAGGAAAACGTACCCATCTTCTCTATAGAGGACTCAGTGGACAGGAAGCCCTGCTGTAGCAGCTGATCTCTGGTCTCCTCGTCATCCACCTGGATCTCAGAGACCATGTTACACGGCACATAACCATGACGACCACCTGACTCGCCTCTGTAAAACCCGTCTGCATCCTTATCACCGTAGACCTACATGAAGGAGCAGAAACAGTAAATAACATTATATAATAAAGTCTATGTGTAAAATACTTTAGAGGGACAATACTATAGTTTAATAGCTACTGTCATATTGAAATTTTTGACTGGCATTCCTTTGTGTGTAGAGTGTTTTTTACAGCTTATAAATCATAAATAACTGAAACATTTTCCTGCCAACTCTACCGCTTAATTCTGAACTCATCTTAACTCAACACTAAACTGAATTCATGCTTTAGACATATCGTCGCTGTCGGGCGGAAACCTCGTATGTCCAAATTTGGTCAATTTCATATTTTTTCACATATCGATGCTATTGGTCAGTCCCCACGTGGGTCTGTTATTTTTACAAGTTATTAACCAATCTAAAGTCTTGAAAATAGCTTGAGCGCAAATCTCATAACTCCATTGGACACTTCAACTGTCCACCTCTTCCTCACTCCTCGGGAGAGATTCGCGGCATATTTCTCCTTAATAAGAGTCGTTGCGAATCAACACGTCTTCTGAGGTAAATGTCTTCAAAACACTGGGCTCAAAAAAAAAAATCTTGACCCCCGCTAGTTCTGGTGCTCATCTGAGGACAGGAATTTAGCGCAAGACAATCCACTGCAACGCGGACTAAACCCTGTGCACTGCAGATATGGTACGGCGTTTTTTTCATTTCCTGAAAAATAATGGTTTTGGAGATATGAGGATTCCGCCCGACAGCGACGATATGCTAGCTAAACTATCCATTTATCTCATATATTGGTTAATTGATTTCTGTATCTCTTTCTGAATAAATTGAAACTGTATTTGAAATAGCATTGATTGCCAACTGAACAGCTGTATAAAAAAAAAAAAAAAGAAAGAAAGAAAAAAGAAATTAATTTAGACACTTAGAAAATAAAATCAGTGCTAAGTTCCAAAAGTTCAGAAATATACAACAGAGCTTTACAAAACTTTTTCTACCTTAATGATCTGTCCCTCCCTGAAGGGAAGCTCCTCCTCTGCCGCATCGCGATTGGGTGACATTGTTGATGGATCATATGGAAACAGGGCAACAAAAATCCGTACCTCACTGTCACCAATTGGCGCATCTGCGTGGACACACACACATACACACACACACACACACACACACACACACACAAACTTTTAAATCTATGTACTGAAGTTGTTATTGTTGATTTCTTACACGCATACTAATGCAGTCAAGGGGTTAGGTCAGATAATAACAGTAAAACCCACTGAGCTTGCACAAGCTGCTTGAAAAACATGCTCTCATGATCATTACAAACACACACACACACACACACACACACACACTTTACTCTGAAGCAACCCATTAATAGTAACTCAGTACTGATGACCTAAGCTTCTGGTGGCATGCAGCAAGTCAACATGGCATTTGGAAAATAGATCTTTACAAGTTTTTAAAAAAGCTCATGTATGTCACCAAATCATTGAAGGAGGTTAAATAGGAACTCCAGGTACCAGCTGATCACACACAAACACATTTTTCTTATCATCATTGTTAATATTATTTTGTGATTCAAATAATCTTTCATATAAAACACCTACATAAAGCCATGCACATCTTTTATATTGTAATATCATTGATGTTAAACATTAACTACTGTACAACCATTAAAATTCAGAAATCCAGTCGATCTACATGTCCCTATTTGCAGTAACACAACGTGCATATAAGACAATATTACATTACTACATGTAATATCTTTGGCTGGTTTAACAGGTGTTACTTTCCGCTTTCAAAATGGGTCTGACTTACAAGCTAGTTACCAGTTAATGTCTCATTTAGAGTTATCGGTTTGCATTGAGGTGGGCTGCTTCTCATTACATGGGATCATGGCTAGGGCTCAGAGGACAGGACACTTTCACTTCCCTCACACAACATGTGTATGAGCATTGTGAACTCTAAATAGATGCTCAGTAACGGTGTCAGGCGCTGCTGAGACACAGCTGTGTGTGAGGCAAAAGTCCAAAGACAAGGAAGAATGAGGGTGAACAATATAAATTCATGAATCATTTTTAATAAAAAAGATTATAAAAAAAATAGTTGTGTGTATGTGTGTTGACTTCCCCACAGTTCTGAGGTGCACACTAACATGATATTACACTTATGTACATAATGTCAAATGCCACTCTTTCATTTTCCATCTTTTATTTTATCTGAGCTTATTAATTGTTTATCGTAGAGAATTTTAGTGCATTTTCATGACAGTTGGTCAAATACACCCATTGCTTACCAAGTAAAACAAATATTAAAGTGTAAGTATAATTAACACCTACGTTGTTTGAACCTTTGAACTGCCTGCATGCAAGTGTGTGAGCAAGTACAGTACTAGCAGAGCAATACTGAAGAAATGAAAATGATTAAGCCTGTGATAGTGTCAGAGTGATTGCAATAGTGAAAAAAAGAAAGACAATGCGGCAGAGAAGGAGGGGGGTGATGCAAACTATGAGAGTTACTCAAGAGTGGTTTCATGGAAGGCTAATCTGGGTTACTTGTCATAACATGCCATTTTAAGCCGCTCTACAGTTATCAAGAAGTTAAGAGGGAAAAGATGATCACCTCTACTCAGGGAGGAGTAGATGTGAGAAGCAAAACCTATAAATGTGCATATAACCTAAAACTGTTTTATTCTTTATACTTTGCACTAACTTACTAAAAAGCTTAGACATTATCTGAATTCTTCAAGCTTTGCATCATTAAAAACTGCAACCACCGGAAAATATGTAGCAGGATGTGTTAATATTTCAAATTAAGTCAATTGAATTAGGTCTTTCAAATTCCTGGTTTATCACAAGCCTTTGTTATAGTTACAATTAATTACTTACAAAAAAGCTATATTCAGAGTTAAAGGTTTTGATGTCATCCACTCACTCTCTCACTCATTTTCCTCGGTTCACGGGGAGCCTGTGCCTATCTCAGGCGTCATCGGGCATCAAGTCAGGATACACCCTGGACGGAGTGCCAACTCATCGCAGGGCACACACACACACACACACTCTCATTCACTCACGCAATCACACATTACGGACAATTTTCCAGAGATGCCAATCAACCTACCATGCATGTCTTTGGACCGGGGGAGGGGGAAACCTCCGAGTACTCTGGGAGAACATGCAAACTCCACACACACACAAGGCAGAGGCGGGAATCGAACCCCCAACCCTGGAGGTGTGAGGCGAACGTGCTAACCACTAAGCCACCGTGCCCCCCCGCCTTTACTAATTAGGACATTTATATACAGAAAGCAAATATGTTAAAAAGGAAGACTTCATCTCAAAGGACAGAGGAGTTTATTTAGGGTAGAATCCATAAATAAGAAGAGTTGTGAGCATACTACCTCTAGGTAATCTGGTCTCCGATCTATTTAATTTTGGACTGATGTCTTTGGGGCCGCACCAAGCTGTTCTTGAATCTGCTAGACCTTCAGCCTCCTGAAGCAAGCCACACACATGGACATATGATTAGTACTTCACACAGTACAACTACATACTCTTGCAGATATTACATGCATGCTGAAGTACAAGGACACACGTTTTCACACTAGTGCCTATGCATACACAGTGATGGCAGGCTGCCTCACAGTTTCAAGCACAACAAAAGCAGCAGTTAGGGTTGTTTTGCCTACAGACACATGCAGGCACAGCCTACAGAAGGGGTGAAAGGATAGCAATGCTTCCATCAGGTTTACAAACAACCTCAACAAGACTCAATATCTGAGGCTTTGAAAGACATGAAGTTTCTTGTCAAGTTTCCAACGGAGAACAAGAGGACACAAGGAAGTAAACCATATATAGGGGTCCGAACAGTGGATGTCTCACTATATGGCATTTTTTCCTTCACAGGACACAGGACAGGGACATAGGGATCAGCGCTACAGACATGGATGACTATGGGATAAGACAGATGAAAAGGTGCAGGCCTAAACCTTTTGCATAGAATGATCCATGATGTAACGTGTGATATCTGCACTGATAGAGTGAGAGTAACAATATAAGGAAGCCAAGGATGCTAATTAAATCTACTTAAAATAGTTGGCATCTGGTCATAAGGATGTGGGTTTGCCATCACTTTGGGGTGCAAAAGGTTTCAGCCATCTCCATTAAGCAGGGTTAATCCCAAGGGGAGTTACAGTTGCAGAACTAATGATGCAACACACCCATTGATGGTGACCAGATTCCATGGTGGTAAGTGTATCCTTTTTGGTCTGTCTGGAAGATGAGGTGTGGTGGTAATCATGGTTTCCACCCTCCACCCACCATTCCGAGCTCATCTGCTCCACCACAACCTCCTCAGGGTCTAATTGTGATGCCTCATCATCATTATCTGTCCCGTACTCCACATCTATCTCCACAGCAGGGGTCTTGACGTGGCAAACTGTCCTGCTGAGCATGTACGGCCCTTGTCCTTTCACACCTGAGGTGGCAAGGTGGGAGGTCATGTGGCTGCGAAGTAGGGCTTCTCTGCGCAGTCTGTCACGTTCTTTGTGTGCCAAGTAAGCACGCCGCGGTGTCACCTCCCTACTGCAGGGACCAACATATAGGCTACTGTCTGAATCAAGGTCCACCTCTTCATCATCTTCGTAGTTGGTGGTGTCCACCGTGTTGATGGAACTCTTTCCAGGTTGAGGCCGGCCCTTTGTGGTCCCTCTGTTCCTTGCTGTTTTTGTTTTGTCCCCACATGACTGACACTTTTCAGAGACAGGCTGGCAGAGAAAGTGCCCTGTGGTTGGAGACTGCCTGCAGTGAGGCTCTGATTCGCTATTGTCCTCTTCCTCAGTCACCTCAGGGATACTGAACAGCTGTTTATTAGCAAACACCTGTGGATGGAGTTTCAGGATGTTCTCCAAGACTTCCTCATCACTGTCAGCCTCCCACCCCTCTGGCTGAGGCGCAGATGCACAGTATAAACAATCGGGGATGTAGCAGTTCATTAAGTGAAGAGTGTTTGAGTGTACAGGCCACACACAAAAACATAAGTAGGAAAAGTTGACATTGGAGAATTTCAGAGAGAAAATATAGACAAAAAGAAAGCAGAGGAGACAATTAGAGCAGCAAAAGGGAAAGAATACAAAGAACATCACAGTAAAGGCTAAATAACTGCAGATTACTACTCACATCTGAAAGAATGACTGAAAATTTACCATCATTATAATGTTTGTATGTATGTATTTTTGCTCACTCTGCCTGCAGGTCCCGAGTTGTAAGTCTTGGGTGTTGCGTCAGCGGCAGTCTCGGAGTACAAATCTTCCTCCTCCTCCTCCAGGATATCGGATAGGTCTGAACGGCTGCTCTCCACATGATAGTCAGGAGGAGGGTCCATCAGACCTCCTGCATACACCTGCACCAACCCAATAAATAACATTCATTAAGTCAATTTCATTAGACGTTCATCAAATACACAGTAGCTTTAGTAAATTTAGATGAAATACAGTATGTGACAATGGCAAGGGAAAAACTACCTAAAACAACACGTGAAAAAGAGCTTGAGAAGAACCACATTCAAAAGGAAATTTATGTGGTTTAATTTTTTGTAAAGTATAAAATTAGTTTTAACACAAAATGTAGTGTTTAAAGTTATTTTTCATATAAAATAGTATTCTTTTGTGCAGTATTGCATTTCTTGGTTTTAACATGTCAATGATAGCTGCAACTGTTAATTAAGGCTGTTAATTTTTAACCAGCGTACCGACTAAGCAGTGCAGAACTGCATGTACAGGTAAAGCTTTGCTGTTCCTGTATAGCCGACAAACCTTAGTTCTGGGCACAGGTTCAGGCCGCAGGAACTCTTCAATGGATACCAAACGAGTGTTCTCCCTTTCACCCTCTGGCTCCGACTCTACAGGTGAGGGGTTAGGTGGCCGCAGGGGATGTGTATCAGGCACGTCAAGCACATCTGTCCCAGGTACCATGACTTTGGGCATACTTGGAGTGGGTGATGACTTGTGTGGCAAGGGGTCATCCAGAAAATCAGAGACAGAAGTAATGGAGCGTTGTAATGGCCTAGGGCTTTCATGATCTTTGCTAGACTCCAGTGTTTTAAGGGCTAAGTTGGGTTGTGCTGGAGGTGTGGCTGTGTGCATGGACACTGGGGCTGGCACAGGAGTGGGCACTACATTTGGTACAGGTACAGTTTCCTGCTGAAAGAGAAGGCATTTGAAAAAAGAAGTATATAAATGTAATAAACATACACCTTTGCACTTTTCACCCACCTGCACATTGGCACTGGTACCAGGAAGTGGCTGTCTCTCCTGCGCAGCCACAGCTGGATTTGCCCATGCCTCTACATATGAGGCAGTAAGCAGAGGGGCATCATTGGAGGCAGCTTTGGGTGTGTTGGCATAGACGTCCCTGATGGGAGAAGGAGGATTTGCATCTACCATAGAGCTGTGTGGTATTGTGGACATTTTGGCAGCAGACAGAGAGGTGGCACAGACACTGGGCTCCTTCTTGGTGGCACCAGTGGTTAGGACACTGGAATGGGCTGGCACCAACTGGCAGGGTGGCATGGAGGCCCCTGCCATGATGGCAGGCAGCTTGGCAGGCACATTCACAGGCGTTGAGTCGGCTGACTCACCATGAGGAGACATGGTGCGTACAGTGATCTCGTGGGCTGCTCGAAGCATTTCAATCTGAGAAGGACCAATCAGAGCACTTCCCGCTGTGGGCGAGGACACCTCCAACATCTAGGAAGAGGATAAAAGTGTGCAAATAAAAAAAGAAAGAGAATTCCTGGAAAACCCATTAGCCTTTGGCATCTGGCACACTGTGTTTAAAAAATGCTTTCACAGCTAAGCTTTCATTGTTATTGTTGCATAAACACAAGTGTCTGTGTATTTATCATCCTATTATTTCAACACAATATATCCATATATCCCCCTATACATATCCCACATTATCTATTATACTTCCACATAACAACCGTCCATACATCCAAACAGCTCTCCATCCTTTTTCTATTATATATCATCCATCTACAATATCCCCACTTAACACACTATTATCCATCTAGTTATCCAGCCATCTATCCTCATTGTATCTTCACTTATACTGGTACACACACCTATTTCCCCCTTAAGCATCTTCTATTATCTATATACAGTTAAAATTAAAAGTTACCTTCTTCTTGTCAGCATATATGGTGTAGCCGGTGACACGGACACCGTTGGAAGTTCCAGCAGCATCTATAGTGACTGGGAGCCAGCTGATTTGAGCAATCCCTGGGGTTGGTCCCTGTTCCAGCTGCACATCCAGAGGAGCATCAGGAGGACCTTGAGGGTTGATGTTTCAGGGTTAATGACTGATGTGCTATTTATTTTACATTCATTGCCACTGGCTATTCCATACATTACCTGCAGCAAGTGTGGTGAAAGAGGTGAAAGCACACTTGCGTTCCTTTGGCTCGGATGGCAGCTGAGCCTCCACCTCCACACGGTAGTGCAGACCGGGCATAAGGTCACCAAGGCGCAGTGAGTGTCTGCCAGCCTGCAGCAACTCACACAGCTCACCATTCAAAGAGACTGCATGTGTGTAATTGCTGTTGCTAGGCAACCAGGAAATACGTGCTGAAGTGGCCATGATGCGTTCTATTCGCAGCTGACTGGGGGCTGCGGAAACGTCCTTTCCTACCAGCATGCAGCAACGCAATGGGTCTGAGGTACCGTGCTCTGTCACACTCTGCACAGCCACATGGTGAGTCTTAAGACCTGTATCTATCTTCTCTAACACAGCCTTGGTTGGGCTCCCCATGGGCACACTGAGACGGAGCTCCTGGTCCACATAGACATTGTAGCTCTGCACTGTCACTCCTCCTGCAGGTGCCTCCCAGCCTAACACTATGCTCTTAGCTAGCTGTTTGATGAGAGTCAACTTATGAGGATGAGGCACGATGTGAGACTCTGTGTCATCCTCCAAGTCCAGATCCATGTCCAAGCCATTGACAAGTGGTATGGTGCCAGTTTTGCTCATGTCACTGGTAGCTGAGACCTCTGTCCTGTCTGTGATGCTGTGGCCTATGCGTACATGCTGTGGATGTGGTCTCTCTGACATGCTGTGAATACTGCTTTCCAGGAAGGAGTTGTGGGAAAAGTCAGTGGCTTCATGCGCCTCGTCGTCTGAGACACGCTCCACAAAGTTTGATGGGACCAGGCCTCGACGGCCGTCCATCAGTTCACCTACAGCACATCATAATAGATGTCAAAATCATTAATGATCTAATAATATGAGGGCCTGCTGACTTCAAGAGAAATAAATCTAAGATTCTTTTTTGAGGAAGGCACTTACATCAGATGGGGGAATGGGGCAGGGATTCAAGCTAATTTCATAAATTTCAGATTTAGATTTATGTCAATGGCTCATCAAATGAAAGAATGCAAAACTTTGAAGGTCTGAGTATGCCATAATGAATTCACATAAAAGAAATCACAAAAAAAGTGAAATCACCTTCATAGAAGCCGTCATCATCCATGTCTCCGTACACATAGATGTATTCCCCTGCTGTGAGGGGCAGCTCCACCTCTGGATTATCATTTGGGCCATCATACGGATTGTAGCTTCATTAAAGGTATTTTTGTGTTTATGATGACATGTCAAGAATAAAATTAAAATACAGTTCAAACTGGTTCCATTTCAATGCAATCCAAAATAGCTGACGTACATTTCATGCATTCTAACAAATACAAAAGAAGTAGCACAAAGACACTGTTCATCACATTATGCAACATGAATTGAGAGATGTGTACTGTACCTGTAACGAGCAATAAACACCTGAAGCTTTGCAGCTCCTCGACTGGCTGGGAAAGGAACAGGGGACACGTCGATGTCCAGTTCCTCAACCTCACTGGCAGTGTCCACCTAAATCCCAGACCAAATGTGAAATAACTTAATCTGACAAGTGTAACAATATGAAAGAACCAACAAATCTTGCATACAGTGAAGGTTGAATAAGGTAGCGGGACAAGGAACTTGGTTACACTGCATTTAACAGAGAAACTGTTAATGCAATTTAATCATTCAGGTCAGGGCTAACATGGCTACAAGCAGGGTGAAAAAGACTGACTGTGCGCATGGTGTCTGCCTCACCTCGTGAGTTGGGCTGGCTTTGCGTGAGGTTGCGGCTGATTTTGGCGACAGGTGCGTGTTTTCAGATTTGGGTGGAGATGCGCTGGAGGTGGAGGCTGACTTGGGGTTCAGCCTGGGCAGCTCACGGTGTTTGGCGCCTGGCGAGCGTTCGCTCTGCGACAGACCTGCTGAGTATGACGCTGTACCAGCCCGAATCACAGACGCCAAATCTGTCAGGAAGATGACATGTAAAGTAAAGAGAAGAAAAAGAGGGATGAACAGGAGAACGGAAAGAAAAGGGTAGAATGTTGCTGTAGATGCCACAGATTACCACAGACATGCTTTTGTGCGGGAAAAAAAAGTTCAAACAGAATAATGGTGAATGACGTCTACAACAACTGATGTGTCTGTGTCATGTGTAAAAATGGAAGGAGTTACCAAAGCTGAACGACTTCAAATGTTTTCCTTTTTAGGCCAAGTGGCAGAAGCAGTTTAATTATTTAAGCAGTGGATTAAAAAAAAAAAACTAGTATTTAAATTATTTAAATATTATTTATTTAATTTTATAACTATATTCTACACACATGCATTACACACATTAGTTCAGATTCATTATTTGTTTGTATATTTACATCATCTGTATAAAAGAAACTGTTATCTTATTTTCAGCATTTTTTTTTAAAGCCTTCTTGGACACAATTATACACACTATACACTCTCCTTACATACTGGACAACTGAGCACCATCCACACACTTTGCTAAATATCCAGTAGACGTCTATTAGATATTCACTTGGCATAATGTGTAAACATTATTGCTTGTTGCACAATTATTGCCACCCTCAGTGTCATTGGGTTGTGCTGCAGCAATGTTGTTGGACTTTTACATTCAACAGTTCTTCTTAAATACAACCAAATCGAAATTCGTTTGAAAATGTCATGCATCAATTATAGTTGTTTCACTTGTCGTGTAAAGGAGCAAATAGCTGTGACAAGCTTATTTTAATTTGATTAACATAACATGGTTAATCTAGTCATCTGTGGGAGAGACAGCAAGAGCGAGATATTGTGCACAAGTATGAGAAAGTGTGTTGCGATGCATGTGAGTACAGATGTGTGTGAGAGATGTGAGAGGGTGAGATGGAAATAATGTCAGAGATGTATAGCTTCAACCTATCGCTGAACTCACACTTATGTAGGGCGTGTGACTCAGACTGTGATAAAGTTCATAGGTCTAGAGAGTACGATCATCATCTAAGGACCATCTATCGTCATTTCATCAAATACATCGAGTCTCTGTTTCTAGAGAAATATGTTCTGTTTCACCAGAACATGTCTTAATGAATAAGGCTCAATTCTGTCATATCGCCGTTAGTTAGTACATTCTTTAAAATTGTGTTAGCTATAGAAGTATTTACATTTTGACTAACTACAGTTTCTCATCATCATCATCATCAGAACAAATAAACAAAACAACAACAATAACTGGACAGTACAAGCCCACAAGTGACAACACCAGCAATCACTACATGGCCACAAGTGTCAGGATCCAGCCCGGACTTTGGCCACGTGCTTTTGTTTATGTTCTGTGTTCACGTGTCTGCCCCACCCTTGTCTCTTCCTCCCCACCTCTGCACACCTGTTCCTTATGTGTTAATTGTGTTGTGTATTTCACCGTGCTGCAGGGTACTAGTCTGGTCATGTCTTTGGTTGTCATGTCTTTGTCCCTGTTTCATGTTTTTTAAGTTAATAAATTTGTTTATTTTACGCTATCCTGCATTTGGGTCTGTTTTTAGCCCCGCGTCCCTGACAACAAGGCATAAAACCACAAGTGACACAAGTCCGTAAAAAAACCCTTTTTCTGCAAGTCTGTTTATTGGTGCAGTAATACGGCATTAAAAAGTCATGCCTCATGCTTGTAAATTAACTAGTTAGCAGTAAAATGTTTTGTCATTTTCTTTTTCTTTCTTTCTTTCTTTCCTTCCTGCCTTCCTTCCTACCTACCTACTTGCATCACCCAAGCAGAGAAACATCCAGTTAAAACTTTTCTTGGTTCCACTTTACTTTTTATATCAATCTTTCTGCAGCAGAATCACTAGATTACTTCTCTTTTCATTGCTGGCTGGTTTATGCCAGATGTCTTGTCACTAATCTCTTAAATATGGATCCAAAGCATTATTTTGAACATAGGTAGTGTGATCAACATTAATTACATGATCATGTACTTTCAGCCACATGCTTAACAGTATGTGAGGAAAAAAAAAACGACAACAGGGAGTTGAAGCGTGAACAGCAAAAAAAAAAAAAAAAGGATCAGGAAAGCATCAGTGGTAAGTCTAGACGTATTCCCACATGCAGAGGGATGTATTAATGGAAAGAGAAAATGCACAACCCTAAAGCGAGGTAAAAGCTATCTAATAAAAAAATAGCCTTATAAGCTGGACACCAAAAACAGTGTTACATGACGAAGAAACAGACAAAGCGAAACCTTGACCATAGCAGAACCATGGCAAAAATAAACCTATCATATTAATTAACGCACAGCCAGATGACAAAAACAGAAAACGCTAACAAGCACGTAGCCAGTGAGTTCAGTGTCATTAAAACAGTGAGTTTGGGTCAGCCATGCAGGAGTTCCAGCCTCCTGATGAGAGAAACATGACCCTGAGTACCCTGCTCAGAGACGTCACACAGGGCCTCGTTACCCTCCAGACTCCAGAAGGCGATGTCATCCCATGAAGCACTAGTGCCTGGAGAGTAGAAGAGCCAACGATGGACACAAAAGAATAAAGAGAAGAGAAGAGGATAAGAAAGAGAGAGAAAGAGAGACAAAGCACGGAAAAAAGACGAGTCGCAAGAGTCATATCAAATGCATATGAGTGAACAGACAGAAGAAAAGATGAAACCTGAGGACAATGTCAAGCAGATACTTCCAGAAAACTGGAAGTATGTTCACTACATAAAAAAAAAAATCCATTTATTTTCTATACTGCTTATCCTTCACAGAGTCACAGGGAGCCTGGAGTCTGTCCCAGGGGACACAAAGCACGGGACATCCTCAGAAGACTGCTAATCAGTCAATCAAACACACACTCTTTCACACCCTTTCACACTATGAACAATTTAGAGATGCCAATCAGCCGACCACACATGTGTTTGGACTAAAAACTACATGGTGAACATGGGATTGTAAATTTATACTCTTCATCATAATAATATGAGACAGACTTATGATCCTGTCTTATATTAATATGTAACATACTTTGTACAGAAGTGTGATACGATGAGCGGCATTGATGTGTGTGAAGTGGATTAGATTAATGTCTTGTTACCGGTGTCCGTGGGCAGACTGAGGCCGTTGGGAAGTTGTGTGAGGCTGGTGCACAACAGTCCAGGAGCTGACAGATCGATCTTAGAGGCCTGCAGCCGGAATTTGTCCAGCTCCTGAGAAAGAAGACTGAACTGCTCGCCCTGATTACGGCATTTCTGCTCCAGATCTCGTACCTTCGTCTGTTAGTGTACACACACACACACACACACACACACGCACACACACACAGCAGATAAGGAAGAATTATCTACTCAGATAAATAGTGAGATTCCTGCATAGAGGATAAACGTGTGTGCAGAGTGCTACTGATTGTTATCTATGATAAAAAAAAATCATAATAAATAAATAAATAAATAAATAAATAAATAAATAAATAAATAAACAAACAAATAATATTAAAAAAATCTTTAAAAAATATTTTGGCATATAATAATATTATTTGTAAATAATATTTATTAAATTAATTGATTGCCAAATAAAACATACAAAGGTACATTTTACTTTACATTAAATAGAAATAAAATTTAAAAGCTCACTCAAAATTATTTAGTCAGCATTAAACAAAATCTATCTATCTATCTATCTATCTATCTATCTATCTATCTATCTATCTATCTATCTATCTATCTGTCTGTCTGTCTTTTAATTATTTTTTAATTTATTTACTTATTTAAGTATTTCAAGACAAAAAAAATTTGACCATTAAAATGAGCTACATAAAAATCTGTTTTGTTTTTTTTTTTGTTTGTTTTTTTGGTTTTTTTTTTTTTTAGGGGAATTTTGTATTATTCTTGTATGATATAAGCTCAAAACTTTTTTTTGAGTGAATATCAGGTGATTATTAGGATGTGAGAATAATGAACTGGCAGTGTTCATTTCTGTTAAGTAGTGAACTAAAAACAGTTGGTGGTAAAAAGAAGTTCTCAGCTGGTGAATAAATCAAAGCATCATAACAGATATCTTAGACATATCAAGGAGAAAAAGAGGCAGAAAAGCAAAGCGGTAAACAGGGAGCGGTTTGCAGCCATTTTGCCTTTTTGCTGAGTTTGTATTGCAGGGACAGAACAAGCACGTTGCTCTCAGGCCGAGAGAAACTACAGCTAGTTTCACTTCCGGGACTGCGGTTCAGCTTCCTGGCAGACACTGAGCAAACAGGGCCTCATCACACACACGCTTTTACACACAGTTCTAAAAAAACAGCCAGTTTCCTGTAACATATCACACCTAAGTGCGTGTGACTTAAAAGTCACCATCATATAGAAACTATTTCATTGTATAGCAGGAACTAGTCTAATCACTGTTTAAAAAATCCAGCTTTCAGATGTGTATTAGCTTACAAAAAAATAAACTAGGAAAAATGTATGATACCGACTCATTTGAAAATCAGAAATAAAATCCAATAAATAAATCCAAGCTTATGTTTCATATATACAAAGAACACAGCTTTTCCTCTCAACATTTTGCATTATAGGCCTTATTTGTAGCATCATATACTGTATACACAACTTTGTTGCAGTCATTTTTCTATTTTCCTAACTGCACATCCAGAAGTGTTTCGTTCCTCATGCTCCATTAAAAACTGCAAGTTTTGTGATTTATTTGAATGAATTTAGCAATTACTTTTTTTATTAAATAAAAAATGACAAATCTCTCTTTTTTATCCTTTCATAGAAATGTAGAAATGTTCTGTGAAACAACTTGGTATCACTTTGATACCAAAAATGTCCAAAAAAAAAAAAAAAGAAAAGAAAAAAAAAGACTTTCCTGTGGCCACAAAGTGCTGACACAGGAGACGCCTTCCATAAACGTTAAAATGTCTCCACACAGAAAATTCAAATGAAAACTTTTTCTTTTTTAAATAACAGCATGTTTTTTCATCCCTTTTTATTACGCATCTTTGAAAAGTCCTGGTGTTATTGTTACTATAGAAAGGATAACGTATAACGACAAAGGCGTAAATATAAACCGTGCATTTCCTATAGAGCTGCTGTTATTGAAAAGTAATGTGTTACTTCTGACCAATCAGATTCGAGAGTTCAACAGCGCTGTAGTGTAAATATAAAAAAACTGAAATAAATGACTTCAGCTATGATCGTCAATACAGAAGGTGGTTATGTTAAAGGGGAGATCACAATTTCACAATTCAACTGCTTTTTTTGTGTGTGGATGAGACCCAACTGGTATGCAATCACAGACATGTCTAAGAAGCTGAGTGTTTGGGAAAGGCAATAATGACTGAACTGCTTAGTATCAATACCTGCATGCAGTCCAATGTGTTCTGCTTGGCACACATCAAACAGTGAGAAACGGGATGTGGGAGAGAGAGAGAGAGAGAGAGAGAGAGAGAGAGAGAGAGAGAGAGAGAGAGAGAGAGAGAGAGATTCAGAATACACATGCATGTATGTCAAGTCAAAGGTCAACCATAGGAAAACAAGGCTTATGCTTAGTAGACACTGCAATTAGGTTCCAGCTTTGAAAAAAAAAAAAGAACCTGCTGAAAAATACGTTTGTTTACAGTATCAAAATCCCCCAGAAGCCATAGCACACAACTGGAGAATCTATTGATCTATTGATTTAAGACAACTATGAGTCAATCTGCTTGGTTTATTTTGAAATTTATAGAGTGACAGGGCCCTCTGGAGGGGAGAGATACTATACTCAGTCATTTAGTTGACAGCGAGAGTGAGAGAGAGAGAGAGAGAGAGAGAGAGAGAGAGAGAGAGAGAGAGAGAGAATGATAAAGTTAGTTTACCAGCTCTCTCAGCAATACAAACTGGATCAATCCCTACAAATGACACAAACCTTATGTAGACAATTAACAGTAAAACAACTCACATCACACACAACATTCATGCATCACCTATTGTACATGCACATACAGTGTTTCCTTTAGAAGAAAACGACCAAGATGTGCTAAGACGAAAGGACTACCTCATGCTACTTTTGTGTAACATTTGTATTATAATAACATACTGTCACTATAGTAACAATTAAATTAAATCTAATTAAAGCTAATTAAATCTAACCATGAGATATTAGTTTAAGATTACCTACAATAACACACACTTACTTATATAACAGCTCTAAAGTCTTGTCACGAATAAAACTAATCTTATAGACATTACTCTTAGTTATATGTTTATATTGTCCTACAAACCCGTAGTACGAAGTGGTTTATTTATTAAAGTCGCAGTATGACATGGTGATTCAATACAGAATTAATCTTGTATGAATGGCCGAAATATGATTTCACATTTTGACAACAAATGTTATTCTGTGCACCAAAGTCCAAGAATTGATTCAATTTGTAAAATAATTTAATGGAAAAAAAACATCATGAGAGAAAGAAAACTAATGTTCATTAAGATTTGGTCTTTGTTTTTCCAATGACCAGGTAAGGAAAGCCAAAAATGCAACCAAGAAGCCCAGGTTGGCTTGAAGCTCCCATAATACAACCACCACCATGCTTCACTGTTTTGTCATTGTGATTAGCAGCACTAGGTTTCTAAATTAAAAAAATTTCATTTTAGTCTCATCAGACCAGAAAACCCTCGACCACAGACTCTGAAATGCCTTTCGCCAATCTCTGAACAGGATTTTATATGTCGTGTCACTCTTCCGTAAAGCTCAGCTTTGTTGAGTTCTTATTCTCTTCAGCTACAACTGAACCTTGGTCACTTGGTTGCATCTCTTATTTGTTCACTCACTTTTAACAGTCTTTTAGTAACAACTTTATCGTGATCATAGTCAGGGAATACAAAACCTATCCTGGAAAAACAGGAAGGCGGGAATAGTGCTGTTTTTCCGCAAAATAAATCCTGTCGCAATTCCTTTCGGTATTAAAACACAGAAAAATCTGCTGTCTTCTTATGACACGTGAGACAATTAGAAATTTGATTAAACAACACATTTATGTGAACGCACACACACACAATATCTAGGTCAGACACTGAGTTAGCAACATGACTACTGAAATATACAGTAGGTCACAGTACAAGAGATAAATTATGCATATTAAAGTGCACTAGCTGCAAGAAAATCTTTGGTGTGTGAAATAAAGTGCACAAGAAAAGAGAGAGCACATCATCAGATATGAACTCTCTACAGTATTTATACTCTGTCTGCTGTAATGCCCGGGGAAACTGAGAAGAATAAATGGAAACGTTATCCATCAGTGGAGTTAATAATGTAATACATTGAAGCCAGATACACAACTAGACAGCAAACCAACCCGAAAAAAGCAAGGGTTTGATTTGAAATTCTCACCTCCAGCATCTGAACAACTCCTTCATGCTCCCTCTTAGCAAATAACTGAGCCTGATGGAGACAGAGCACACAGTCACAATAAAGCTACAACAATGAATAATGTGATATGAGGAAAACGTATGACGTGTTAGGATATCCAGGCGGATTTGTAAAGATTCAGATACATGAATCTTTGAGCCATTTAACTTGAAATAGACAAATTGTGTGTGATTCAAATCTGATTCATTTCTGGTGTTGGTTTTTCAAGTCAAGTCAAATCAAATTTAACCCTTTTAACCACAGGACAAAAAAATCTAATTTGCACCTGTTTTGTTATGTCTATGTTTAGCATAGAATTTCTTTGTCATGTCACACTCCACGGTGGAGGTTAATGGCTCCGAAGAAGAATTTTTACTTTTTAATTTTAAGTATTTCTGATTTCTGTGTTTATTCATAATCGTCTAAAATGTGAAGCTATTATCTCCAACCACTAAAATTCTGTGTAAAGTTATCACACTGTGGGAAAAACAAATATCTCACACTTAAAAGTCATCAATGTCCTGGCTCATTTCATATCAGACTTGTGGCCATAAAATAAATCAGTTGTTTAAACTGATTGAAAATGTCCCATAAGTCGTTTTTAATTCGGTTTCTGGTGTCTATACTAAATACAAATCAGATTTGGTCGACTGCAATGCAGACACTCGGTCTAAAAACTGCTGGATCTTCAAAATGCATAAGATTTTTTTTTTCTGAATGCAGGCTGGTGTGGAATATTTTGCGACAGACCCGCTGAAGTCGTTTGATTTCATCCTGTTTGAACTTGAGGATAGCCAGTGCCTGCTCATGTTCCAGTTCCAGCTGCTGCCTGCGCTCTGCGACCTCTCGCATATGCTGCACACACACAATCAATCAATACTAATGTATATAAAATGTACCACATGTATAATGTGCTATTTTATATACTGTAGTACACGATTTTGGTGTATTGGGTTTAGTGTAGTTGCATTTTAGTGGGATGAAGTCAAATGAAGGCATAACGATTTAAACATCACATTTTATTCCATTTGAGCTCTCAGAATATGATTAATGTTTTATTTGACAGATTATTAGGCTGTAGATAAACGTACAGCCGGGTTTTGGTCTGCCTAAGATTGATTCTTTTTAATCTAACGTGCCAACTACTGAGATTCACCTTTAGGACCTGCTCTAGGTTCTCCAGCTTGGCACGAAGTCTCTGGTTCTCCTCGAGAACTGAACTATACTGAGCGCTCACTGCAGAGAGCTCCTTCCTCAGCTCCTCATTCTCAACCTGAGACTGGGAGAGAGAGAGAGAAAGAGAGAGAAAGATAGAGTGATAAATAAGAAGCACATGATGGTGATTAATGTATACCAGTGATACACAATGTTGACAAGTTACTTGCACAATAGCAGCTTACACACACACCAGCTGGGCCACTGACCTGCTCAAGCAGCTGAGCCTTCCTCCTGAGGAGTTCAGCCTCCTCCGTTAAGCGTTCATTTTTACCGCGCTCATCCTCAAGCTGGCTCTCCTGTGCGTAAAAACAAAATAATCAGCCTGTTATTATTAAATCTTGTAATTGCACTCAAGTGTTCCTTGTGAAAAAGACTGAAAACCGACACCGTAGATGTTCTGCTGTCAAACCGATGTCTGTGTAACGTCAGTCGTGGTAAAATATGTTACATGAGAACATCATTCGAAAATGCTCACCAAATCGAGACATCTCTTCTGCCTCTTCCTTACTTCATGCTCGAGACCCTCACATTCTTTTCTCTTCTTGCTCAACTCACTTTCCTGTAACGAGAAAGAACGTACCCTGCTGTAGTAGCACTCTAATGACTAGAGCATCTCCAAGGGTCATCAACCTGATATCTAGCATTGGTTTATGTCACAGATAAAACAAAAGTGCAAACTGCATCATTTCAAATGATTGACAGGTGCATCACAATGCATGCAGGTGGACAAATAAAGCAATTGAATTCACTACAAAATGGTCTAACTCTAAATTTTACACTGACCTCTGACATGGGGAGAATTAAAACGCTTAGCTCTGTTTTATTATCCTAATTGTAGCATACACAGGCTTGGTTAAGCTACATTCAGGCATATGATAATTCTATCTCTGCAAGTCTACTGTGAAGTCGCCAGTAGACGTTCCTGTTACTGGTTGCCATAGTAATAAGGTAGTAATCAGCGGGTGAGTACTAAAATTAAATGTTCTGGAGGTGATTTGGTGTTTGTATAAATAATTTAGAAGACGGCATTTAGAAGATGCCATTATCCAGAGCATCCAGGCTCCCGCCATAGAGATATGGATATGGAGGTAGCCTGAAGCTCTATGGAGGTTCTGCTTGTTTGCTCCTTAGAAGAGCACATTTTAACTCACCAACCGAGCCCAACTCTTTAATACAATACTTTTGCATGATGTTAACAAATATGACCAAACCCTATGTAAATATCTAGACATCCTAGATGAGATCCATGTTTTCTACAATGCAACATATTTTGAAACCTATGCTCAGCATTTCTCTCACCAGAATCTCTATACACTCCTTTTGTGTCTGTTCTTCTGGATGGGTTGAGTTCCTGTCCTGCTCTGCAGTTACTTGTTCTCTAGACTCCTCCTTTTCCTCTCCATGGGTTTCCTTCTTCTTAACATGGACTTCATTAACTACAGGCTGTGGGGTTCATAGAAAAAGAGCTTCAGAACAAAAAAAGAAAAGAAAAGAAAAGTCCAGATGCAACGAAAATAAAATACAGTAACAGAGCGGTTTACAAGAATCAGAGTCATACTGGGAGTCATTTGATGACCAGCAGTAATTGGGGGAAAAATTAAAGGGACCTCCCCATGCTGAAGCAATTCCACTACTGATTTTAGCATATTTACTAAAAAAAATTTTTAGCTTTAATCTGATATATTAGCACATAAAAGGCTTATTAAGATACTAGCTATAACTCTCATTACTACAAAGTGATTTTTTACTAAAATAATTTCTTCAGTGTCTTGTACTGTACACAATTCTAACTATTTATTATAGAACATGACTTAATAAGAAAAACAAAGCTAAAGGAACCACAGAGCAAGACGATGTCTGTCCTGCAGACTTTACTGTGGCATAAACAGTAACATAAACTACTGACTGATCCAAAGCACTGACACTGGGGACTCCTTACTAAAAAGGTCATATTATCTGTTTTTATTTGTCTAAGTAACATCACCAAGTATGTGGACCACACATTCACCTGTGAATTAGCTCTTGCTAATAACAAGGACCACAGTAATTATTATCATGACACCAAATTAATTTATTGCTTTAGCAAATCCATTTTGATCTCTCTCTCTCTCTCTCTCTCTCACACACACACACACACACACACACACACACACACATACACACACACGCAGTGGAAGCATTATTTAGAGCTAAATCTAAAGAGAAGGTTTGATAATAGAGAAGCGTTTAGTTCCAGCCCAGTTCAGTCCAGTTCTTTTCTGATTATGAGCTAACACAAACCAGGCCAGGCTAATTATGTAGCCATGTCAGTAGCTGTGCTAGCTAACATGCTGTACGAAGTACTGCTAAGGACACTAGATCAGATGCAGTAGGCCTTGATTGCCATAAGCACATTGCAGTAATCCCTGTAGGCTACCGAAACGGGTAACTGGATCACTTCTTTTAAAAGCACTTTAATGGATTGGCCCGACTGCCGTTTCCTTTTTAAATACATATTGATGTGCTGATACTGAGTGTTACATGTTTGGCTGTTGCAGCATTCTGTCGATTCGTGTCATGACTCGGTGTACAAATTCCCCAGATCTGGCTAAGCTCAAAATCTCTGTTGGTTACACAGCAAAGATTCAGAGCGTCACTGCAGAATTCAATGTAATTTCCAGAGAAACAGACTTCCTGTACACACACCCAGACAGACAGACAAACAGGCAGATAGACACAACCACACAAGTCACTGTATCTGTGCTGAAAATCATAAATCCATATAAACTAAAAGGTGAATCCACATAGAGAGAAGCAGATAACTAAACAACAAGAATTAACAATACTTTAGCTATTAGTGCATTTTTCAGGTTTGCATAAAAATCAAACTAGCATGCACATATAGAGCAAATATCCTGACCTAATGCTAACACCAACTACGCATGCAAGTGACAATGCATCAGTGCAAACCACAACACACACATACCTCCTTTTCTATGTGCTGTGGCAAAATTAGAGCAAGACCCTGAACAAGTTGGTCAAATCTTTAGGCTGGTCACCAGTTCAGAGTCCCAAACTATCCGAAGCCCTTTCACCGCTACCACTGCAACAGCCAGGGGATTACTGGACCATACCATTTCATTGTCACAGGGGATTAAAGTACATGCAACCTGGCCCCTTTCTGCACAAGGCATGAGTGCGTATGTCTGTCACAGATGACCAGATTACCAGTGCTGTCATTCTCATCCAGGCTTTACAGCGATGGTAGGGACTGCCACTGTTGGGCTTCTGAGAAAGGCCCTTAACCCTCTCTGCTCCAGGGGTCCTGTATCATGGCTGACCCTGTGCTCTGACCCCAAATTCCAAAGTTGGTATATGCAAAAAAAAAAAAAAAAAGAAGTTCACTGTGCTGTAATGTATATGTGAGAAAAAAAGGCTTATATATTCTATTCTAGTAACCAAGAGCCCAATCCACCACTGCCGAAACTCACTGGTCTTGTCAGAAAATGGTTGGTTTTGAGAGTGTTTGATGGTTGTGATCCACCTTCTGATCAAGAGCTTTTAATAATCATGAGCTGTTTTATTAGTAGCTGTTTGTGCATCTATTTATTTTATTGTTAAGCTTTGTAACGATCCCCATACTATGATCTATTCACTTGAAATAGCTTTCATAGTGGTACAGAATATACTGAAAGCCTAGATCTGGATGATTTGTCTCTAAAATATAGCAAATACATTTAAAAAAAAAAAAAAACAGCTCCTTCAGAGACGACTGATACTTAAGGGGACAACTGGTTAAAGCTGATATAATGTTGAATGTATAATAATGTAAAATGTATATATACACTGATTAATATTATGAAGTGTCTGTGTTAAAAGAAGAATATAATGTTTTAACGGTAGCTCCAGTTACTGATGTTACATGTTGGGCCTCACTGCACAACCCCTCATTAATATTTTCCTTTAATCACACACTCTGTCATGTTTTTTCCACATTTCGTAAAGCGCAGCTAGTTTCCAGACTCATAGCTTGTGGTTAACAAATAGCACCTAATGAGCTAAAAAAAAAAACACCACCACTATGGTAAGTTATGTAGCGAGGCTATATGCATATCTCAATACCTTTACTTTAGCCCACACTCTCTTTATCTCTGTCTTTCTCTGGCTTAAGTTCAACAGTCAGCTCATTAGTTGGTGTAGCAGATGATGGCCTAGTCCATTATGTAAGAGCAACAAACAGCATTTATATCAGTTTAAACACACACTAAGCTCTTAGTAAACCTAAACACATACACAACCACGCACAATCACACACACACAAACGCTCACTGAAATGCCTGTATGCACTTTAACACCACTTATTATCACTGAGAACAAATGTGCTGTGTAATAATCACTCTGTAAGTGTCTGGCCTAACGGTCAGAGTAAAACTGCTCGGAAATAATCACATTGTAACAGTGATGGAGCTGAGCAGTGCACAATATCAACTCTATCCAGTAACCTAAACAGAAAAATCAGAGGAAAAAAACATTCAGAGATCTTAGTTAAGCTGCTTCAGAGCTTAGTACAGTAGTCACTCAGATGTTAAGGTGACTGCCCCCTGTGGTCATTATTAGTGGTAGCAGTGTCTTAAAATAAAATAATACATTTAAATAAAATAAATGTATTATAAGTTGAAAAATTAAGCACTAAAATATACTAAAGTGAAATAAAATAGAATATAATAAACATCTGCTATGGAAATACAGTGACCTTTACTTTCTCTGTGATTTTTTGTTGTTGTTCTTTTGGGATTCTAGTTTTCTTAGGATTTTTTTAAAGACCCAGATGAACCAGCCATGTTCTCAGAAATGCAGTAGACTAGTGTTCCCTCAGCTAAGTTTGAAGGTTTACCTTGAGTCTAAAGTGGCAATAACAGATATATTTTTGTATGTGTTCACTTTAGGCCTTCTTAGGACTAAAACTGTGCTATGAGAAGCCACATGGGGGAGCTGTCACGTAAGAAACCTGCTCTTACCGGTGGCTCTTTTTGTTCTCGCTCATTCTCGGCTCCTCCAGTTGAGCTCTGATCCAAAACCGAGCTGACCGAGAGCTGTCTCTGCAGGCGCAGCACCTCCTTCTGAGATTCCTTCAACAACCGCTCAAAATCCACCATTCCTGCTGGACAAGGAGCTGCCTGCTGAGAGAAAGACAGAGATAGGCAGGAAAGGCAGATAGACAGAGATAGGCAGGAAAAGACAGAAAGACAAAGACAGTCAGATAGATAGATAGATAGATAGATAGATAGATAGATAGATAGATAGATAGATAGATAGACAGACAGACAGACAGACAGACAGACAGACAGACAGACAGACAGACAGATAGATAGATAGATAGATAGATAGATAGATAGATAGATAGATAGATAGATAGATAGATAGATAGATAGATAGATGGATAGATAGACAGACAGACAGACAGACAGATAGATAGATAGATAGATAGATAGATAGATAGATGGATAGATGGATAGATAGACAGACAGACAGACAGACAGACAGACAGACAGACAGATAGATAGATAGATAGATAGATAGATAGATAGATAGATAGATAGATAGATAGATAGATAGAGGAAATCAGAAAATCAGTGATACTGATGTCAGCGTGACTCAAAGTCCTATGACAATAAGTGGTAACATTCGAATAACTTTGTACCGAATTTTTCACCGATTAACTCCATGTGTTTGTGATCTTCAGACAAAATTTTCTAAACTATATTAATCATATTAGCTTGACTAAGCTTTCCTTGGCCACTTGTATTTATTGGCACAGCTTATTTTGTCAAGCCTATCCACTTTAAAGATTCTGGTTCAATCTGTGAGTCAGGAAATGACGAGCCACCTCGTGGTCACGTTTCACGTTCTCATTTTCCCTTAAGAACACTCTATTTCTCTTTCTGTCTTCCTGTGGGAAATGCTGAGTCATGCAGTTTGCACAGAGTACTTCGAGGACGTTTTTTTTACAAAACGAACATTTTCCCGAAAAAAGTGGGGTTTTGCTACTGATTTAATAGATAATCACTCATTGTACGTAACCACTTAAAGTCTTATTATTCACTTATCCACTTTAAAGCATACTATTCTGTAACTATGCCTAAAATCACACGAGATGTATGTAATGCTTGCCACCATTTGGAACCTTTGTAATGCTTGATTGAAGCTGAATAAGCTGTAGAACTGTGTAATTTAGTGGGTGTGTTGAGCTAAAATTTTTCCACCAGGTTGCAAACCAAGACAAAGTCAATAATAAAGTCTAACAAGAAAATTACACCTTAGTTTGCTTGTAAACCTTTGTATTCTGTATAAAGATTCCCTTCACAATTCACTACATTCTCCAATTATGAAGCCTGTCATTACATCACAACTAATGTTGGATGACAAAAGTAGAACACTATGAAGCTTTCCTTAGCAACCATGAAGGGTAAAAGCAGGTTAATTTTCATAAAGGAAGAAGGTTGTGTGCATGAAAGATCTACATGGCGTACTTTGTCCTGTCCCATTCTGGCCTTCAGCTGTCGACATTCGTGCTGTAGTGCAGCAATCTCCTTGTCTTTAGAGAGGAGTGTGTCTGCATGCTGTGCCAGGTCTCGTGCCCTCTGCCTAGCAAACGCTCTCTTATACTGCTCTACAGCACCGGGCTTCATAGGGATGGGAGCATTCACCTGCACAGAAAAGCAGACATAGAGACAAAAATTGACACACACATTAACATCATGGTCATTTTATTGAAATTTCATACTAGTCAGAAATAAATCCCTAGTGTCTTTTCAGCCCAGCTTAGGTGAGGCAGGTCTTCTGTTAGCTCAAATTATCACTCAGAGCTCCTCAAATGGAAGATGTCCTTATTATTTTCTCCAAAGTTTCACCAGCAAGCTGCTGTCTTATTCAAATACCTCCTTTTCTAAGATACCTCCTTTTCTAAAATGCCCCCTTTTCTCCTTTTTCCTGTATACACGCACACATACAAACACCAAAGGTTTTCCAAGATCACACCTTTTTCCCCTTTCAGGGAACTTCTATGGTTAAATACAAACTTCCTCATGCTTTACCAATGAACAATATGAAAGGTCTACTCTACTATGAAAGTGCAGAAAATACACAGTTGACAATAAAAAGACGAAACACTTATCTAACTGGTTATGAACAATTAATTCAGTAGATAGATGTATAATACTAAATATAAGAAATATAATAATAAATATAGTAATAATATTTTATATTATTATAAATTATATAACAATAAATATAGCTAAAATGCAGGATATAACTTAGAGTTAAGCAAATTAACCTACGAGGGAAACGTAAAAAAGCTGCAAAAAAAACAGGACAACTAAAGTCTACTTTCATTAATTGTTTAATTTTAATCTAAATGCGGGGGCAACGTTGGCTTAATGGTTAGCACATTCGCCTCACACCTCCAGGGCTGGGGGTTCGATTCCCGCCTCCGACTTGTGTGTGTGGAGTTTGCATGTTCTCCCCGTGCCTCGGGGGTTTCCTCCGGGTACTCCGGTTTCCTCCCCCGGTCCAAAGACATGCATGGTAGGTTGATTGGCATCTCTGGAAAATTGTCCGTAGTGTGTGATTGCGTGAGTGAATGAGAGTGTGTGTATGTGTGTGTGCCCTGCGATGGGTTGGCACTCCGTCCAGGGTGTATCCTGCCTTGATGCTCGATGACGCCTGAGATAGGCACAGGCTCCCCATGACCCGAGGTAGTTCGGATAAGCGGAAAATGAGTGAGAGTGAGTAATCTAAATTCTTCAGTTAGACTATAATAGAGGTGCTTATCAAACAAAATGTAGAAAGAAAAGATGTACAGGACATGTAAAACAGCTGTACACACAAAAAAACAGCTCAGTGCAGGATTTAGTTGAATAATGCAAACTATTGGCCTTAGTGCTACAAACACAAGACTCGACATAGTCAAAGGCAATTAAAGTGTTTGTTTTTACAATCTAGCTTGTTTACCTCAGCATAATATCCTAGCTTAGCTCACCACAGCCACCCAGATCCTCAACAGCAGGTTTTACAATAAAAATCTTGCATTTAATTAATTACAAAAAAAAGGTGGAGATTAGTTAGTATCTTTAGATCAGTTAAGTCTAATATTCAGATTAATTACATGATCTATGTGAAGAGTTGAAGTTGAGGTAAAGCAACTAACTAGCTAAATCAACATACAACAGTCTTACTACGTAATGTACCGTAACTGTAAACTGCTGCAGTATGTACAATTAATTCTCACACAACTATACAACTATCTAAGGTTAAAAATTTAAAACAGTGTGTAATCTAAAAAAAACGAAAAGTATTTTTAAAATTATGCAAACCGAATACATATCACCACAGCTAGCTCACAAGATTCACATATAGACAGATAAGGAATGCCAGATTTCTACTAGCAACGGATTTGATCTCAGTTGAAAGGATTTCTAAAATTATTAACCCCCCCATTTTGTGTTACTGGAAGTGTGTATTCGAAATAGATTTGTGGAAGGTTGCGAGTGTAACAGGTGTTGTTTAATAAAAGGCCACCAATCTGCATGGCCACCAGAGAGTAGACAGGTGGCCATTCAGGACAGGAGGCCTTTTGGAATAGGGTTACCACACACACACACACACACACACACACACACACACACACACAGGAGGTCGAGGTGTCTGCCCCTGCAGTGAAAGCTGGTCAGGCTATTGACAGGAACCAAAATCTAAAATCAGTAGCTTGACAATGAATAAAGTAGAGATGAGCGATATAATGTAATAAGAATGGTATAAGGCAAATTCTCACATGCACACTTTAAAACTCACTCAATGGCAGCTATATTGTGAATTTTCCAATATCATGTTTCGTCTGAATAGCAAAATGTACATTGTCAGCTGTTCTTTTAATCTACTCCTCCTCCAAAGGCATTTTTGTGGAAAAAGTGAGTAAAAAAAAAATTCACCTTAATTCACGTTCACTACCCAAACCACTAAGGAATGATTTAATGACACATGAGCACAAAGCTCAACAACACTACTAGTGGTTGTAAGAAAAATACACAGAATGGAACGAAGAGAGGATGTTTCACTGATGTCTGGGCTAGAAAGAAATCAAACCTTCCCTTGTCATTTAATTCTGTGTATTTCTCTTTGCAACCACTGGTGGTGCTGTTGAGCTGTGTTCCTATATTTAACAGCATATAATCTGGATTAACAGTTTTAAGGTTTAATTGTGAGCTAGCTCATTTAAACCAGCCTACCCTGAACTCAAGAAATAGCATCCCATGTGGAACTGCAGCTAATATTCACATAAAGCAGCAGACCTTTATAGCATGTACGCTCATATTAAATAATAAGTAATAAACTGTCAGTTATTAATAAATAACCTGTGCTTTTGGTTGTAATTTGGAAAGAACGAGTGACATTAAGATCTATCGTAGTCCTGTTTATTAAAGAACATGGGACTGGAACAAACAAGAGGAGCACAGGGGTTTGTGGGGTTGTGCAACTTTGTTTAATTTTCTGTTCTTACAAGCGTTTCAAGCATCCTAGATCTTTCCATTTGTGCTGAATTTGATTACAACCCCATTTCAACACAAGTTGCTCCTGTGCGTAGTCTTAATTAGTTGGTTAATTGGGTTCATCCGTGCTTGTGGTTAGGAATAAACCGAACAAATGGAAACTGAATTTACTAATCCTTGGTAATTTTGTTGGATGTCAGCACACTAAAGAACTACATTGCTGTGAGATCAGGGAAAGTTCAGCATGGTACTGTCCCAATTCACGATGCGGCTATTATTTTCGGATACCCACAACTGGAACAGACAGCTTAAGATGCCCCTAAACGTAGTAAGATTTGTATGATGATGCTTTAATCTAAGCATGCTGGATTTACTTTGTATGAATAATTTGGGGTTCTCGGACAGGAGTCTTGGATTAATAGTAAAGGCATATGTGTGTGTGTGTGTGTGTGTGTGTGTGTGTGTGTGTGTACCACTTTAAGATTGGCCTCCTGCAGTTTGTGTGCCCTCTCTTCCAGGCGCTTAGCGATGACAGCCAACTCTGCATTTTTCCTCCTCAACCTTTTTACCTTGTCCTCTGTCTCAGGACAACTGCTCTTACGCTAGGAGTGAGGGAAAAGATATAAAGAGAGAGAGAGAGAGAGAGAGAGAGAGAGAGAGAGAGAGAGAGAAGATAAGAAGCAGAGATAGACAAGATACAGACAGAACAAAACAATCACACCGTTGTAGGAGCCATGAGCTGAGAAATAAAGTCTGTTATATATTTCCCTGTTGGTTGAAGATAAAAGCTAAACATCCATTCTGACTGAACCGTCCAAACTGTTCTGAAATCAGCTGACTCTTACCAGGAGGCTGTTTTCCTCTCGGAGTGTGGACACAGTCTTCTCCAGATCCTCGAGCGCTCTCAGGAGCTCTGAGTTCTGCCGAACTAGACAGTCGTAATCTGTGCCGTCCTGCATGAGAGAAAAGAAGAACAAAAATATATCTATTTATGTCTTTTTATGCACTGCTGAAAAGTCTTACATTAGGTTCAAATATTTTTTACAATGTTTTAATGGAACATAGGGACTAAGTCACTAAGTATGAAAGTAGTTTCTTTCATACACACACACACACACACACACACACACACACACACACACACACACACACACACAAACACATAGTTAGACCAAGCTGAAAGTAGCAGCTTTCCCCATATCACAAATTATATAATTATTGTTATTTCCATTTTTTGTTCTAATTGCGCATTGGTGAGGTTTCCAATAATTAAATCAATGAACTGGACTGTTATCACACTGCTGCTTCCAGAATCATGGTGTGTATGCATCTGTGTGTGTACATGCTCATGTGTGTATTTGCCAGTGCCAGCTGGACCAGAGGGAACTCCCTGCCCTTTAGTTCAAACTGGGTAACAGAATGGAGAATAAACTTACACTCCTACTAACACTGCAGCCTGAAGACTAATGATTTTTGGTCTGAGCTACAGCCATTCTGAATTCTGAGTATTTAACTGAATTTCCTTGCATTTATTTTCAACCTCTCAATTATTTTTACTTATAATTGACCAAATTGTGCCCCTAAAGGTAATACTACTGTTAAAGGTAATACTACTGCTAAAGGTAATACTACTGCTAAAGGTAATGCTACCACTAAAGGTAATACTACTGCTAAAGGTAATACTACCGCTAAATGTAATACTACCGCTAAAGGTAATGCTACCACTAAAGGTAATACTAACGCTAAAGGTAATACTACCGCTAAAGGTAATACTACCACTAAAGGTAATACTACCGCTAAAGGTAATACTACCACTAAAGGTAATACTACCGCTAAAGGTAATACTACCACTAAAGGTAATACTACCGCTAAAGGTAATACTACCACTAAAGGTAATACTAACGCTAAAGGTAATACTACCGCTAAATGTAATACTACCGCTAAAGGTAATGCTACCACTAAAGGTAATACTACTGCTAAAGGTAATACTACCACTAAAGGTAATACTAACGCTAAAGGTAATACTACCACTAAAGGTAATACTACCACTAAAGGTAATACTACCGCTAAAGGTAATACTACCGCTAAAGGTAATACTACTGCTAAAGGTAATACTACCGCTAAATGTAATACTACCGCTAAAGGTAATGCTACCGCTAAAGGTAATACTACTGCTAAAGGTAATACTACCACTAAAGGTAATACTAACGCTAAAGGTAATACTACCACTAAAGGTAATACTACCGCTAAAGGTAATACTACCACTAAAGGTAATACTACCGCTAAAGGTAATACTACCACTAAAGGTAATACTACCGCTAAAGGTAATACTACCACTAAAGGTAATACTACCGCTAAAGGTAATACTACCACTAAAGGTAATACTAACGCTAAAGGTAATACTACCACTAAAGGTAATACTACTGCTAAAGGTAATACTACCACTAAAGGTAATACTAACGCTAAAGGTAATACTACCGCTAAAGGTAATACTACCACTAAAGGTAATACTTCTGCGCCGCTTTCAACAAGTTAATGAAAACCAGAAACTCAAATTCATATGTTTTAATAATCTGAGGGGGAAAAAACACCCAACCACCCAACCACCTCCCCCCCTAAAGAAAGAGAACAGATTGTAATCCAAAATCACTCTTTGTAGTAGGATGAAATTAATCACAAGTTGAGTAGTAGAAGTAAATCCAAACCAAAATATATTTTACAATTTCTAAAACTACAGTTCGCATTATTTCTTTTTATATGCAAAGTTTTCTTTCTATCAGTTCAAACCAGATCACATATAAGACCTTATAACTGCTTCTCACTAGTTGTTTTTTGTTTTTTGCACCATCCTGTGTTAACTTCAGTGAAAACCTTTATGAAATATTCAAACCAGCCCATCTGCCACCAACAGCCATGCCAGGATCCTTTTTAAATGTATTTGTGGATGTTTAATGTGAACATTACTTGAAGCTCTTGACTTGTATCTTCATGATCTGATGCATTGCCCCACTGACACATGATTGGCTGCAATTCACGAATGCACAGGTATACAGTTGTTCCTATTAAAGTGGACAGTGTATGGTGGCCTGTATGTTATATTCTATTATCTTGTACATAGTGAGCGTATATAGTGATTAGAAAACTTTACACCTGATAAAATTACATTCCTCTTGCATGTTTTTGTCTTTTAGTTTTCAAAGGGCCCCATTTTCAGCATCATTTATGCACAATGGAAAGCACTACTAATGTTCACTCAGTCTGTTGCATTGTATAATTATAGCTTCATTAATATCTTACTGCATTTGAATAATAAACTGTCTATGCAATTAAAGTTTGAATGCTTTGTTTTTCTACTTATTTGGACCAGACTGCAGTATCTCTCTTACTCACAGTGAGCCAAATCAGGAGCCATATCAGAAACCCACATTAATTAAACACACTGAAAATCCTTGATCATGTGCCCACAATGCCAGACTTGTGCTTGTGATAGCCATTGTGTCTGGTCTAGAGGTCATTAGAAACCCTAACATCTGCCTCTTTTTGTCTAATCATCAACCAACAGCCGTGTTGCCTATTAATCCTGTAGCCAAAGGATATTTAAAAAAATGGCTAGGCTGAATCCTCACAGGCCACAAAGCCTGCCAAGGTGGAGGATGGAGATGGAGATGATCGTGGCATGAATACCACTGTGCAATCAGAATCAACCGCCAGCGCTCACTTTTCCTGATGATTAGTGTGATTACGACTACATGAAGCTGCACAATTAGACAAAATTTGGTAAACATCGTTATTTTTCATAATGTAGCTGTGTCTCCATTGATTGTCTGGTTTTACACGAATCCACCCTGGTTTAAAGATTTATTATGAATAACCTGTAACAAAATTACAGGATATGTTATATTGTACACACTTCTGTAAGTAAGTTGCTCTGGATAAGGACATAAATATATTATATTACATTATATTCTATCTAAAAGACTGCTGTTTGGTGTCGACTATTTTTTAACTTGCTGGCATGAGCTGATTTATTTCTGTTTGATCAATAAGGACAAAGTCGTACAAGACAAATAGTTAAGCTGGAGTTTTTACTCAACACAAACAGAAAATAAATAACCTGTGTAAAGTGTATTAGATTCAACACACACCGAGATCCTGACTGTATACTGAACGTGAATTAACGATAAAGTGGTTATGATTATGGTTCAAAAGAACTCGAGGGCTTTTCACACTGAGGGTTGTTGTGTTTCTAAACCACACATTTAAGAGGATTTTTTTAACACTGGTAATTTAGAAGTAGGGGAATAACACGGCTTTTTACGTGGAGTTACAGTATGTAATCAAGCTCTAAAGCAGGGTTAGGACTGCTTTTATGTCGTTAACCCTGCATTACATTGGAAAATATATAACACTTTTTACGAAAAAAGAAAAGGCTCTGTAATATCAAGCAGTGAAAGGCTGAAAACCATTTACATTTCTGGCATTGCACAGACACATTATCCAGAGTGACTTCCATTTTTATTTGACAATTGAGGGTTAAGAACCTTGCTCAAGGGCCCAGCAGTGGCAGCTTGTTGGACCAGAGATTTAAACTCACAACCTTCTGATCAGTAGTCCAATGCCTTAACCACTAGCCTACCACATCACTTGGAGTTTTCTATTCCACATCCCAAGGCTGCCAAATCATGAAAGTGGGCACTATAGCGAGGGAGAAATATGTGAGACTGAAAATATTACGTGTGTTGGATATAACACACACCTGGTCAACTGTACGACAAAGCTAAAAAAGCTTAGACAGATGTGGTGAAAGATAGGACAGACGTGACCTCTTAAATTGATTAGTTGTGTGCTATATTAATCCACTCATGGTTGCTGACATGGCAAATATGTAAATAAAAATGTTAACCCAGTAACTTTTATATAAGTGGATGATTTTAATTTACACTACTGTAACTGTCCATCCATCCATCTATTTATTTTCTGTAGTGTTTATCCTACACAGGTTCACAGGGGACCTGGAGTCTATTTCAGGGGACTCAACGGCCAAAGTGAGGGACATCGTATACGTAACCATCGCAGGGTACAACAACATACACTACTGTCAGCAACGCGAGGATAAAAACAGACCCAAATGCAGGATAGCGAAAAATAAAAGGGTTTATTAACTAAAAAAACACAAAACAAGGACACAGACAAGACAAGACGTGACGACAGACGACAAGGATTCCGTGCTGCAATAGGAAACACGGCACGGTTAAATACACAACAAAAGGAACAGGAGTGATGGCGGGGAGGAAGAGACAAGGGTGGGGCAGGCACGTGAACATAGAACATAAACAAAAGCACGTGGCCACGTGGCTGGATCCTGACAACTACAGACAATTTAGAGATGCCAATCAGCCAAAAGCACATGATTTTGGACTTGTTTTTTAATTAATTTATTTAATTATGTTTTATTTTATTTTATTCGGGGGTAAAGTATCCAGAGGAAATCACTAAAGCACTTGGAGAACATGTCAGCTTTGTGAACAGCAAACCCCCAACTCCGGAGGTGTGAGGCAAACATGCTAACCACTAACCCACCAGGACAAAGACATCTCTGTGAATAAAGCTTTAATGAACCACCATTTAGGGCCACAAGCCTTTCCTCTCAGGACTACTTGGATCTGTTTTGGACGCCTGGGAAATCTATTTAGCAGCACACAGTTTCCTGGCTATGGCATGGAGTTTGACACCGTCAATGATGAGTGTAATATATAATCCCCCCCACGCTGCTCCTGCAGTAACCACAAGTTATTGGAGAAGGTAACGACATGTAAAAAACTCAAACTAAGCACTCCGCCTCCAATTCTAACTTCTTTCCAGTTATTTTCTGCTCTAAAAAATATTTGCGGCAAACGTGTGTCCGATACGATGACTGGGAAGAAAACAAATCTAGGGCTAATCTGTACAAGGACGAAAGGGCGTTGTGCAGTTTGGAATGAGATGAGAAATGATGAAGCTGTCTGCGTGTGGAGGCTGTTCATTTGCATATTCCATTACACACAAATTTAATTTGGTCGATTCCCAGACCTTACACATTAAGGTTTTAGGAAACAAACACACACACAAACACACACAAACACAAACACACACAGATTCAATTATGGACTTGTCCGTAACCTCGAGAATGATTTAAGTACCTGGGGCAACTTGTGAAACAGAAATTATTTCTTTTAAAATGGATAAATTTGTTATTTGATTTTATAGATAGAAAAAAGCCAATCCTGCAGAAGACACAACACACACACACACACACACACACACACACACCCCTCAATTACAGCCTCGTTGTCATTAATCCCGCTGAAAGCTCAGTACACAGCTTTTTAATGACTCAGGAGGGGAAACACATTTTGTCCTTCAGCTCTCAGGGGGGCCATCAGTCACAGACAACACTAACACACTGCCTCCAGCAAAACACACACACACACACACACACATATGGCTGTAAAACCTGTGCTCTTCTAAAGAAATATGTCTCTCCTGAGACCAGCATCTTCACCTGCTATACCCATTCTCTACAGTTCACCCTCACACCTTACACACCGTTATATCTTCTATATCACTAACCCTGAGTTTTAAAATGATGAAAGAATTTTCAAGCTCGACACCTAAAATATATTCGAATACTACTGTGTATTCAGTGCTGAAATACATTTGCATTCCTGGTCACATTCGTTTTACTCTAACAGCGTGGTTCAGACAGTAGTTCAGCTACAAGGCCGTTTCTATAGTAACAGCTCGCTCGCTTCTATAGCGGACTCGCTGTTTAATAATAATTACTGTGTTTATGTTAACTTAACATCATCATTTGCACAGGCCTTCTGCGTATTGAAGCTACAGACCATGTTTGTCTTGTGTTAGCAACAAGCTAGCAGCTTACTGTGCTGAGTGATGTGTTACACTGTGCTGAGTGACCTAAGCTCACCGTGCTGAGTGAAGTGAGCTCACTGTGTTGAGTGATGTGAGCTCATTGTGCTGAGTGATGTGATTACACTGTGCTGAGTTACATAAGCTCACTGTGCTGAGTGACATAAGCTCACTGTGCTGAGTGACATAAGCTCACTGTGCTGAGTGACATAAGCTCACTGTGCTGAGTGACGTAAGCTCACTGTGCTGAGTGACATAAGCTCACTGTGCTGAGCGAAGTGAGCTCACTGTGTTGAGTGAAGTGAGCTCAGTGTGCTGAGTGACGTAAGCTCACTGTGCTGAGTGATGTGAGCTCACTGTGCTGAGTGAAGTGAGCTCACTGTGCTGAGTGAAGTGAGCTCAGTGTGCTGAGTGACGTAAGCTCACTGTGCTGAGTGATGTGAGCTCACTGTGCTGAGTGAAGTGAGCTCACTGTGCTGAGTGAAGTGGTGCTCACTGTGCTGAGTGAAGTGGTGCTCACTGTGCTGAGTAATGTGATTACACTGTGCTGAGTGACGTAAGCTCACTGTTCTGATTGACATAAGTTCACTGTGCTGAGTGAAGTGAGCTCACTGTGCTGAGTGACAAGCTCACTGTGCTGAGTGACATAAGCTCACTGTGCTGAGTGACATAAGCTCACTGTGCTGAGTGACATAAGCTCACTGTGCTGAGTGACATAAGCTCACTGTGCTGAGTGAAATGAGCTCACTGTGCTGAGCGAAGTGAGCTCACAGTGTTGAGTGAAGTGAGCTCAGTGTGCTGAGTGACGTAAGCTCACTGTGCTGAGTGACGTAACCTCACTGTGCTGCATAATGTGATTACACTGTGCTGAGTGACATAAGCTCACTGTGCTGAGTGAAGTGGGCTCACTGTGCTGAGTCATTCAGTGGATGTCAGTGTATGTCAAGTGATCTAATGTAAGTACTAGATCTATCTATCTATCTATCTATCTATCTATCTATCTATCTATCTATCTATCTATCTATCTATCTATCTATCTAACGCAAAACCAAGGAAACTCCACAATACTGGTATTTGTCATCATTACAGCAGATTTTCTGGGCCATCACACATCACCACACATTCAGCCAAAGCCCTTTTCTGTTCACGTGTGTGGAACATGACTGTAGCCTTCAGAGGGGGTAATTACATGCTTCTCTTTACTGGTACGAGTTTAAAAGAAGATTTCAGTGAATTTCACTCATTTAAATGCACAAAGAAAGCACTCGGCGAGTTGTACTGTGCATTTTGAAAAAGCTTCAGCAAAATATAGCGTTTTTGGCTGTAACAGAAAAAAGGGAAGGGAGCAAATATGTTGGTCATAATTTGAGCACCGCACTTTATAACACTCTCCTATGTCTGTTCTATACATTCATTCATTCATCTTCTACCGCTTATCCGAACTACCTCGGGTCACGGGGAGCCTGTGCCTATCTCAGGCATCATTGGGCATCAAGGCAGGATTCACCCTGGACGGAGTACCAACCCATCGCAGGGCACACACACACACACACTCTCATTCACTCACACACTCACACACTACGGACAATTTTCCAGAGATGCCAATCAACCTACCATGCATGTCTTTGGACCGGGGGAGGAAACCAGAGTACCCGGAGGAAACCCCCGAGGCACGGGGAGAACATGCAAACTCCACACACACAAGGTGGAGGCGGGAATCGAACCCCCAACCCTGGAGGTGTGAGGCGAATGTGCTAACCACTAAGCCACCATGCCCCCCTCTGTTCTATATACACACACTCTTAATTCATATTCAAATGGCACTGGTGTGTACCCATGTGTTGTTAATAGCTCTAGTAGGGCTCTATTCAGTCCGCGCACACACACGCACACACACACACACACACTTTTGCTGCTTACACAAAGAACAACATGGGAGAAAGAAAAGATCAGTGTGGAAACAGTGAGGAAAAGTGGGACCGGATTATTTCAGCGTGTGTTACTATTAAATTCAATCAATCCCATCACACTCTCTCTCTCTCTCTCTTTTCCCCTTCTTCTCCCTATCCTTCTTTTCCTTCAGTCCCTTCTGTCGCTCCCTTGAAAACAGATGCAAGCAGAGATAATTGAAGCCAAGGCTGTGGCTCTAAACACACACATCAACCCGGTGAACTAAGAAGAGACGGTTCCCATGGCGATGTCGAACATTACGGCGCATCCAGTCGTGCTAAAGTCCGGGCAGAGAAAGAGAGTTAGTTAAACCACATTTCCCAACATTTCGCTAATGAAGTGCGGATGGATGTGCACATTCACACACACGCACACACACACATACACACACGCTAGATTAAGAGAGGAAATCACAACGATTGCAATCAAAGAGGCCCTATGGGACGCAAATCAACACAACAGTCACAGCTGGAGGTTTCTTCGCATAGTAAGAAAGACTGTCCTATTAGGCGTGAGTTGTTTTGATCTAAGGTTCGCAAAAGTTTTCTCCAAATTCTGGAAAACAAGAAACACGGAGTTTCCGTGCTATTAATGAGACACAAAACCACAGGATGAATATCTTTGTGAAAAGATGAGACCTCCCTCGCACTTTCCGTTCTGATGGTAAATTATGTCTGTTAATTATAAATACGCCAGCTCTGTTTGTGTTAAGGATTCTGAGTTATACAGCAACTGACTCTTTGCGTGTGAAAGCAGGAGATCTCGGTGTCTCTTTGTAGTCAAGAGAAAATGGGAAACCTCTGAAGACTCTGGATCCTGTCACTCGGAGCTGCATGGAAACAGGTCACTGAGCTGTGAGCTCTCTGTCTCACTGAGATTTCAGTAGTACTAAGTGTGTGTGTGTGTGTGTGTGTGTGTGTGTGTGTGTGTGTGTGTGTATGTGTGTGTGTGTGTGAGCCATAGATGACATGACTGTCATTCTTAAAAGCACCAGAACCTCTTTACCCACTGAAGTATTAACAAAGACCCCAAACAAAGACCCTGACAATCTTTTTGTCTGTCTGTCTGTCTGTCTGTCTCTCTCTCTCTCTCTCTCTCTCTCTCTTTCTCTCTCACACACACACACACACACACAAGAAAAACCCTTTTCTTCTTTCCCTTTAGTTATTGCCCGCTTACGTTTCCTTTCGTTCCTTCCTTTATTCCATTAACCCTTCCCTTACTTTCTTGTTTCCTTCCTTCCTTTCTTTTTTCCTATCTTCCTTCCTTTCAGCATTCATATTTTTCTGTCTTCCTTCCTTCCTTCCTTCCTTCCTTCTTTCCTTCCTTCCTTCTATCCATCCATCCAGCTTCTTTTTCAATCATATTTCTTACCGTTTGGATGGAAAGTTTTTCTTTCCTGTTATTCATTCAATCTTTTCCTCCTTCCCCTTCATCACCATCATCCTTCAGTCATTTTCCCTTCCACCTACTATCTTTCATTCCAAATCTCCCTCTGTTCTTTCTTGCCCTCTGTCAATTTACTCACACCTTTCCCTTTATTCCTTTCCTTTACTTGTTTGATAGTACATTTATTCGTTCCTTCTTTCATTCCTTTTCTTTTTTGCCTTTCATTCTTTCGAGTCATGCAGCTTTACCTTCTTTTCTTCTGACACCAGATGAAGTCATCCCGACTCCCACAGGTGAAAACGGGACAAAGAACTCAGGCATTTTGGTGTGTGTGTGTGTGTGTGTGTGTGTGTGTGTGTGTGTGTGTGTTGGAGGTGGGTGGGGCTGAGACACGTGCATTTTCCCGTAGCCCCTGCAAATCCGCCCTGCATCCATTTTTAATGTGCTGTCTAAAATTGCTGAAGCTAACACACGCTGCATGGCTCATTATTTATTACAGTACATATGGAAAGCTTCATGAAGACAGAGTTACTGCGGAACAACATCAAAATAAATCCATATGGCACTAAGGGTTACTTATGAGCCTTAAGATGCAACACACAGGTGGAGGAGAATAATTACAAAAGAGCAAAGGAAAATGAGAGACATGGAAGACGGCTATACAACAAACTGAAACGCTAGTGACAAACAAACAGCAGCAAAAGAAAACAACAATTAACTGTTGCAAAAACATAAAAATAAAGACATCTTAATAAATAAGATAATAATATTTATGTGTAAAAAAAAACACGGGATTTACATTTAAATTATTATATTTTTTTGAAATTTTGTAAAAATGTAACTTCAATATACATACAGTACACAGATAAGTTTTGATCTTTCTATCTTCTTTCTAAATCTGTCTGTCTGTCTATCTGTGTGTCGGTCTGCCCCCTATCTTTCACTCTCTCTATCTATGTCTGTGTGTGTCTTTTCATCTTTCTTTCTGTCTAACCTCTATCTATCTATCTATCTATCTGTCTGCCTGCCTATCTATCTGTCTGTCTGTCTGTCTGTCTGCCTGTCTATCTATCTATCTATCTATCTATCTATCTATCTGTCATTATTAATTTATTTTTATTTAAGTAAAATATATGTGAAGACTTTATGGAACATTGGTTTAACTCACATTTTTAATGAAACAGGCAGGTTTTAGATTTTGGTTTTAAAGATATTTTAAAGAACTCACAACAACAACAACAATACTACTACTACTACTACTCATAATAATAATAATAATAATAATAATAATGTCTGTTGACTGTCACTATATATTGTGTGGGGGCAAAACCACATCACAGGAAGACGAATCTGTTTATGATGATTGAATAAATCACAATGACTCAAAAAACAACAACACTGGGGTTGAGGAATATCACAGCTGGCTGCTTTGTTCTCTGAAACCTGCTGCCTAATCAGCAAAAAGCTGAAATATGGAGCATTAAATCAAAGTGATAAGAGCAAGGTTCAAGGGCTGAGACAGGAAAGAGGAGAAGAACGATAGTATCATTCAAAGAGAGAGAGAAAGAGTGTATTTGTGTGTGTGTGTGTGTGTGTGTGTGTGTGTAGCAAAAACTATAAGATAATAAAACACAAACACATAATAATAAAAATAAAATAGAGTTCCTTATAGGCCCTTTGTTTTGCTCTGGATTAAGGCACAGATCCACAGGGGGTATTTGTCAGACCTTTATTTCAGACATACAGTTGAAAAAAAAAAACCCTCCACACATCAGCAGTTTCGCTTCGTCTACAGAGGGAGAACCCCAGATGGTGATCTCCGCAGGTTCGGCTGTAATATCAGCCTTTATGAGCAGCCTGTTTTATTGTGAGCTATCAATGCTATAAATGCATGGTATATAGTGTACTTTATCATGAGTGACAGTATTGTTGTGATGTATGAAATAAATAATATTGGTTGAAATAATCCAGTGTTTGTCTATGCTGCGTTAAAGGTTTTACATAAAAAAAATTTTATATAAATAAATGTTAATATACTACATTTGGAAGGGGGTTTGATTCTTTCAGACTATTGTTTTTATACAGTATCCATCCATCCCTTAACCCCAGAGACAAGGTGTTATGGTAAATATACTAACCACTAAGCCACCATGTCTGTAAAACTGCTTTGAGGTATTTGTCCATTGTTCAAAGTGCTTTACACATAGAACTGAATTAAAAAATAAAGTGATAGAAACCTTATACCTGTATTTTCTGTACCTTAGAACGGAAAGGCTGAGCACCATCCTGTTCACCGTCATCTAAATTCCTGGCCGTGATTAAGGTAGCCGGAGCCGCTCCAGGTGTTCTAGGAGACGTCTCGAACAGTGTAAATGGAAAGCGTGAAACATCTGTCCATTAGCCAGTGAGTGCTCAGAGCCTCCCCTGATCCATAATAAGAGAGACGTCACACTGAGAATGTAGATGATTCCTTCTGCGGGAAAGCCTATGAGGTGTTCCCAGAGCTCCTATTAGCCAGAGGCTGCTGTATATCGTATGCAGTCTTTCTTTGTTTGTGGATTTGTTTTTGGTTAGCCTTAAGCAGTTACGTACCCAAACCCTGGGTTAGCATAAAAAATGTAAACAAGTAGAACTGTTTCAAACTCGCATTGACATTTGTAAAAAATCTTGACAGAATAGAATTACTTAAATTATGAAGTTTGGACATTTTAACTATGGTATGCGACGCTTTACTGGAATCAGGTCCAAGTTACAAGGAGTGACAAAAGAAGGAAATACAGATCCAGTTTCTCTGATGCTATAAATACAGAAGTGAGTTGTATCTAAAAGATAATCAACCCTGTGTAATTTGCCACACGTTACTTAACATAGTGCTCCAATAAAGACTGATGGATAGCATTAATTATGGAATGGATGGATAAGAAGATGGATGAGGAGAGGCTGCGATGGAAAGCTGAGATGAATGTAGGGATAAATGGGAGAAGGTCGTAAGAGTTCAACACACTCTCTCTACCTAGACATCTACCTGACTCTCAGTCGAGTTACACAAGTGACAAATAGGAGGTAATGAAATGCATAAGAGCTAGATATTGTAGCTACATGCTACAGTATGTTTTATTTTACCCAATCAGAAATGCCGGAAAAAAAAAAGAACAAAGAAGCAATGCTTTCCATTATGCCTAACATTCCCTAAGAAATCTAGGATTTCCATTTCCTTAGCTTCCCCGTCGATCTGATTCGCCTGCTCCTCCCCCTGAGACGTCTTGGGGAAGAGGCTGAATTTCATTTTAACTGCATAAATTGGATTCTGGTGGGTTCAGAAGCGACAGAGCTGGGAGGGATTCGATTTCTCACCTGGATGGGATGTTGTCGGGAAGATTAGCCCCAGGCAACACAGCTCAAGACTTTAATAAGGGATACTCGCCGTCTCCAGTGGTGGCCACCCGTCTCTGTTTCGTGCTTTCCTTTGAATTGATGGGTAAAACAATCTTATTATTCTTGGCCACATAACTAATCGAACGCATAATCAGTCTATTTGATGAGCTAAATCAGGCAGATATTTCAGGTTGCAGTTGGACAGGAAAGAAGACCTCAACATTGATGAGTGCTGCTCCAGATGTTAGACAAAGAAGTATGAATTTTAATGAATTGGATTCTGAGTTTTTGCCGTCTCTGTAGATGAAAAGGCTTCTAATTATAACTCTGAAATCTTTTTTCTCTTCTTTTTTCTTTTCCACACTGACAATGAGTTTCATTTTATTAAAATGGATAAAGAGTTTTTTTAAAAAAAAAAAACCCTTTTCCCAGTAACATTTACACATGAAAGGTGGTGCTCATGAAAACTTAGTTAATTTGAGAAGAACATCTGGATCCTTTCAGAACTTCTGAGTTATTTACATATAACAAAACTCACTCGCTCAGCGTAAACCTCGATTTATCAGCTTAGAATTGTAGCATTGCTTACTTCGGTCGTATATAAGGATCGTGCTGTGATGTATGTATGTATTTATGTATTTACCGAAACTTCATAAAAAGAAAGCAATCCAAAAGAACGTCATGAATGAAGACAAACGAGACTAGCTATTCAATTAAGACAAAAAAGGATGATGCTACATAAACGGAAGATGAGTTAGTGTGATAATGGTAGCTGACATGCTGCAGAAGCTGAGCTACAATATTCGAAGGCTGATTGCACGCCACTTTTAGGAATAGCTCTCTGGCCGTTTAGAAGCATTTTCGGTCGTTTTCAGCTTTCTGTGAGCTTTGGTTTATATAGAGTTTTGTAGTTGTCACTAAATGTAAACGATCTAACGCTCTATGAATGCAAAGAAACTCCCAAAACATTTAGAAATCTAGTGATAATTTTAGTTTTTTATTAAAACACTGACAAATGAGGCCAACGTCTTTCAGACATATTTCATAAAAACGAACCTTTACTTGTCCTGATTGCAAAAATGGACCTGTTCCCATGACTCCCAGCATTTCTAAGTGTCATGTGCTTAGACTACTAAAAAGTTATGGAAAATGAAATCTGTGTTTTCCCTTTCGTTTTAAAAAGGTCCTTCCTTCTAATTACTCTGATCAACGGAATTTGACAGAGGACCAGTAAATATTTGAGAAGCCAGGACGCTTATGTACTAAATCCTCTGAGAATCCTCTGAGAGAGAAAAAGCATTTTTTTATTACGCCACTAAAAAGAAGAATCAATGTATAATCAGTTGCTACAAGTTACAGCAGGAGATAATAGTCTAATATTCTACTAAAGCATTATAATATGAGCTACAGCCGAAGACAATCAGAAGCGTTTAATTTATGCCAAAGTATTTTAAGTATACACACACGATTTCCCTTACAAGTCTAGTAGATTTGTTCACTTCGTTTACATCACTCTATAGTGACTAGGTTTCCCCTTAACTTCATCTTGTCCCATACCAAAAGAATGCTGGAACTTTGAAAACTCCTTGATTTCTCTCAGTCTCTGGAGACCAGATATTGTCCTGTATCCAGAATAGGAAACCAGGCCTCCTTTCTCCAAACACTCACTTCCTCCCAACACAATGTGTCCATGTCAAAAATAGGGCGGTTTGTTTAATCATCACGTTACTGCACTGCACATTCCTGTACTGTTTTTAGCATTTCCCTGCCTTCTGTTCGTCATTTCTCCTCGTGGGACGGCTTTCTGCTCTGTTACATGAGCCTCTAGATGGCATGAGGGACTACGTCAAGCCAACTGTTCAAGAGACTTCAAGAGAAGACATTACCCAGAATGCATTGTTATCTGACATATATCTATAATGGATAGGACTCCAAAAAAGTGCACAAATTCATGTGCAGAACGTTTAGAATAGAAAGAAAAAAAGAATTGGCAAAAAAAGAACAGGCAAGGGACAAAACTCAGAAGAAGGTGGCAAGACTTTGCAATAAGACATATACAGTAGGCAAAAAGTGCTTGTGTGTGTGTGTGTGTTAGTATTATGACATTGTATGTCACATGACAATATCAACATGGCGGATGTAGTATGTTCAGTTTGCATTCATACTACAAAGATATACTGATCAGTACATATTGTTTCAAAGGTTATGCTAGGTACTGAATCGAATGCAGTAGGTACTGAATTGAATGCACTAAATTCTGCATTGAATGCAGTATGTACTGGATCAAATGAAGTAAGTTCTGCATGCACAACATTCTGAATCAGATGCAGTACATTCAAGAACAAATTCAGTAGGTACTGAATCAAAGGCAGTAAGTTCTGAATCGAATGCAGATGATACTGAATGAGGTCACATTTCAACATTTCAAACACAGCCATAAAAAATAGAGTATATCAAGCACTAATTAAGGGTTGAACCTAAAACAGATGAACACAGCTGACGATAAACCAATGGGAAGACAGTGGAAGATCAACACAAATGGACGAAGACATTATACATATAAATGGACACAACAACATTGCATGGTTCCATGCAATACAACCCTCCTCTTGTGCAACCCATTAGATGGACAGACACACAAACGCACTTCTGAATCATTGTTATTGTAACAATATGGTCCATTTCCACCGTATTGAACTCGATTCCTATTCTTGCTGCTGTGGGACATATTGGGACATATGTGGAGCTAGAAATAGTGCAGATCATAAACTGGTCAAACCTAGTCGAAGAAAAAAACGTGCAGAAATCACTATAAGTTGTCATGAGTTAAACATTGACCAATTTAAAAAAGGCAATATGCGAAACATACAGTACGAGATACATAAACACACTAATTAGAAAACGCCTTTCTTTCAGAAAACCATTATGTAATTGAGAAACAGAAAGCAGCTCTTATTTCAGACTGCACTGTACTGTAACATGCCATAAACAGATAAAAAATACACTAATCAGGGCTAATCTGTGTCTTCATTTCCTATTAAGCTCAACAAGACTAATCTGTTTAACTTAGTGCTGAGCATTGCTCTACTTTCTGCCCTCTCTTCATTTTTCCTCCCCATCCATCAATTTCCTGTCTTGGCTTCTAATTATACTTTGGATACCACGTGGAGTCTCCAGCGCTGACTTGTCAAAGTCAGACAAAGTTCGAAACCACTCCACGAATCGTACATCTTGATTGGAAGAAGAAATGTAAATATATGGCTTGTTTTATTTTAAAGTAAGCAAAAACACTAAAGCTAATGACTTTAATGTTTTTTTTAATGTTGGATTTTCTATGCAAGAAAATAAATAGATATAATCCTAAAGCCTGCTTTCAAAACTCTATTTCTGAGCTAGAGAGATCAGTAGAACAGGCCTTGAGGTAACCACATGACCTGGTTGGATAAGGAACCACCTATTTGGGGTTTTTCTTATACTGATTAGATGGGAAGACGGGGAGAATACGTAGAAAAGCTTCGAGATGTCTTTGTATTTAACCTTGTCGAGTGTCAAATTTGCAGGAATTTTTATTACATGCCATATTCGGCAGCTTTAGGTCAAAATTGACATTATTTATAGATCTGCTGGTATTGGAGTTATTGAGGTTTGAATTAAACATAGTTAATTTAGATGGGTAGTAAAATAGGCTCAAGACTGCAAAGACTCAATAATAACCGCAACAGCTTGCATAATGTTGGGATTAAATTTCCACCATGTAACACACACAGACACAAAAATATGCTTTACGAGCTTCACTGTAACCCACTGGACTATGATGGCCTTTACCTTTACACGAACACACTGAACTGCATTTGTGGCTCTTCTCATGTAAAACTCTAGCTTTGTGCTGAAACACTTGCGGCGAACGTACACCCACAAATAACTCCCTGCAATGCTGCTTTCTTCCTAAAATAGTCCATACACAGATCTGGGAAAATAGGCACCAAGGCTCTTTACTGAACCCCAAAGATCTGAATGTCAGCATTTTTTTTTCCAACCACTTTCTTCTTCACTTGGAAATCTGGGTCATGATTCCACCCTGCTGCCTAATTAGAAATGGAAATGTATGGAATTGTGTAGAATGCTAACGTTGCTGTAATATTAAATAGGGAAAGCACCATATAAAGGGCAGATTAAGAATATTTCCCTTTAATTAACACCTTACACATCCGTTCTAATACAGTATGTTAATATGTAGAGTACAAGCCTGAAGGTTAAAGCTCTCGCTACTGTAAGCACTTCTACCGTTATCCTTCTTCTCTTTAACTCTTCAATACAGGTGTGAATGCTGGATATAATCAAAATGAAGTGCACTCAGTGTACTGCATACTAGGATGGAAAACCCCAAGAAAAACCGAGAGCGTTAGCTACTTATACGGCAGAGAAATGTGAAAACTTGGAGGAAATGAAGAGAGAAAACTTAGCAGCACAGCGGGCATTGATGACAGTAATTGAGAACCACACACTCATCTATAGAGTCATAAAGTGGTTCACTCGAATGGCGTTAACGTCGTTGCACAGTGTTACACCTGCAGGCGATGAATTAGTGTGTGTTCAGGGGGAGGGGAATATAGAAGAGTGCTCTCACAGGTCTTCTAAACATTTCCTCTCTGGGATAGACAAGATTGGGTTAAATTAAGGAAGTAAATATAGATACTGAAACTCATAATGCCTACACACACACACACACACACACACACACAAACATACAGAGCTGGACATGGATAGAAATGTCCATTTAATTTGTGATGATAAAATAAAATTGAATTGAAATCGAATTGAATTAATGAAAATGATGATGATGATGATGATGATGATGAAGCTGGTGATGATGATGTTGCTACATATGATAATCATGAAGGTTCACCATGATATAAACCAAGTATTTTTTCTCACTGACATTATTATGAGCTGGGAAGAGTTCGGTGAGGCCATGGAGAAGGACTATAGGTTGGCCTCGAAGAAATTCTGGCAAACCGTCCGGCGCCTCAGGAAGGGGAAGCAGTGCCCTGCTCACACTGTTTACAGTGAGAGTGGGAATCTGCTGACTTCGACTGGGGACATTCTCGGACGGTGGAAGGAGTACTTCGAGGATCTCCTCAACCCCACCAACATGTGTTCCACTTAGGAAGCAGAGGCAGAGGGCTCAGTTGAGGACTCATCGATCCCCCAAGCTGAGGTCACTGAGGTGGTTGAGAAGCTCCTCAGTGGCAAGGCACCGGGGGTGGATGAGATCCGCCCTGAGTACCTCAAGTCTCTGGATATTGTGGGGCTGTCTTGGTTGACACGCCTCTGCAACATCGCGTGGCGGTTGGGGACAGTGCCTCTGGACTGGCAGACTGGGGTGGTGGTCCCTCTGTTTAAGAAGGGGGACCGGAGGGTGTGTTCCAACTACAGGGGGATCACACTCCTCAGCCTCCCCGGAAAAGTCTAGTAGTCGAACCTCAGATTCAGGAGGAACAATGTGGGTTTCGTCCCGGTCGTGGAACACTGGACCATCTCTATACCCTCACCAGGTTGCTGGAGGGTTCATGGGAGTTTGCCCAACCAGTCCACATGTGCTTTGTGGATCTGGAGAAGGCATTCGACTGTGTCCCTCGTGGTGATCTGTGGGGGGTGCTCTGGGAGTATGGGGTCCGGGGCCCTCTGCTAAGGGCTGTTCGGTCCCTATATGACCGGAGCAGGAGTTTGGTTCGCATTGCCGGCAGTAAGTCAGACTTGTTCCCGGTGCATGTTGGACTCCGGCAGGGCTGCCCTTTGTCACCGGTCCTGTTCATTATTTATATGGACAGGATTTCTAGGCGCAGTCAGGGGCCGGAGGGAGTCCGGTTTGGGGACCACGGGATTTCGTCTCTGCTTTTTGCAGATGATGTTGTCCTGTTGGCTTCTTCAAATCAGGACCTTCAGCGTGCACTGGGACGGTTTGCAGCCGAGTGTGAAGCGGCAGGGATGAGAATCAGCACCTCCAAGTCCGAGGCCATGGTTCTCAGCCGGAAAAGGGTGGCTTGCCCCCTTCAGGTTGGTGGAGAGCTCCTGCCTCAAGTGGAGGAGTTTAAGTATCTTGGGGTCTTGTTCACGAGTGAGGGAAGGATGGAGCGGGAGATCGACAGGCGGATCGGTGTATCTTCTGCAGTGATGCGGTCGATATACCGGTCTGTTGTGGTGAAGAAAGAGCTGAGCCGCAAGGCGAAGCTCTCTATTTACCAGTCGATCTACGTTCCTACCCTTACCTATGGTCATGAGCTTTGGGTCATGACCGAAAGGACAAGATCCCGGATACAGGCGGCCGAAATGAGTTTCCTCCGCAGGGTGGCTGGGCGCTCCCTTAGAGATAGGGTGAGGAGCTCGGTCACTCGGGAGGAGCTCAGAGTAGAGCCGCTGCTCCTCCACATCGAGAGGAGTCAGCTGAGGTGGCTCGGGCATCTGTTCCGGATGCCTCCTGGACGCCTCCCTGGGGAGGTGTTCCGGGCATGTCCAACCGGGAGGAGGCCCCGGGGAAGACCTAGGACACGCTGGAGGGACTATGTCTCTCGGCTGGCCTGGGAACGCCTCGGTATTCCCCCGGAGGAGCTGGAGGAAGTGTCTGGGGAGAGGGAAGTCTGGGTGTCCCTGCTCAGACTGCTGCCCCCGCGACCCGGCCCCGGATAAGCGGTAGAAGATGGATGGATGGATGGATGGATTATTATGAGCATGACGTTATTAACCTACATGCATGACGTTATTAACGTAAGCGCTTGAATCAACACTGTTTCTTCGTCTGATGAGCTGTTTGTTAAAATACACTCGTTTTCTACCGCTTATCCGAACTACCTCGGGTCACGGGGAGCATGTGCCTATCTCAGGCGTCATCGGGCATCAAGGCAGGATACACCCTGGACGGAGTTGTTAAAATACAAACAAATAAAATTTGTTAATAGTGCTAATTAACAAAGAAACTTTTGTATCAAAAACAAAGCAACGAAAAACAGGAGGAGGGCTGATGAAGGCTTAACAAAACAAAAATAATAACATAGGGACATTATTGTTCAGGCCAAAAATGCCTGATTTTGCTGCGTCTTTTTTGTGCAGAAAACGTCTTGACTTGGTGAAATTTAAATCAATTAAAAAAAATCTCAAGCTCCTCTGAATATAATGGAATTTGCTTGATTTATCATTCATTTCTGTGATCTCAAAACACTCAAACCTGCAGGGACTGAATATGGCTTTTGACAAACTACAGAGAACATCCTGAACATCTACCACACACTAAACAGTGTAAATGGACCTTCAATGGAAAAAAGTGGCATTTCATTAAGCACCAAAAGTTTTTTTTTCCCCAGTGAAACATAACAAACAGCAACGAACATTCAAAATGACACTATTTGAGTATGCCAAAAAAAAAAAAAAAAATTTATTGATCAGAACACAGCAGAAGTTAACAATAGCACAGGAACCTGACCTGCTACATGCAACATATAGCCATGGAAAAAAGATATACACCATTCTCATGCCCCATGCTGCTCCTGATACAGAGTGTGCATCGATCCCCCGATGGCACAGCTGACAGTAAATCTTCACTCACACAGAAATATGGAAAGTATGAAAAGCCTGAGTGAGTGTGCTGGATCTGTGGTGGCAGACCTCTGTGATAAAATGGAGACATGTTCAATTAGTTTGTGCCTATGAGAGAGAGAGCGAGCGAGAGAGAGAGAGAGAGAGAGAGAGAGAGAGAGAAAGAGTCGAGTGTGTGTATATAATGGATGCATCGTGATAATTAAAAGACTCTTAGAGGGCCTGAAAGAAATTAGAACATCAAATTACCGAGGCTAAAGAGGATGAATCGTGCTCTTCTTTTTTGGCGAAGAGATCCATTGAGTAGAATCCATCATCAGACTGAAGGACATGTAAATATTTTTCCAGTTCTTTTCTAAAGCTTCATTAAAACTGGTATACACTCAACTGAAAGCCCATCAAGCCCCAGTACTTTTTTCACGACCCCTGACTCGGCGGTGTAGCGTAATTCAGGAAGCAAATCTTTGTAATGTGGTTGTAAATGCGGAGTCTTTAAAGAGGTTATTACTGCTGGCCTTCTCTCACAGAGGCTTTAATGACATGCAAATAAAGACAAGAACACCAAGGTCAGAGCTTAGGCTAATGACTGATGAAAACCAGCAAAACGTGACTTTTATTTAAAATTCTGCCAAATAGAGCATGTAAACACGTTCGATCATGCATTCTTAGTTACGCACAAGCTCTACAAGCAAGTTAGGAACACTAATTAATGATTTTATTAGGTATGCTTTTATTACTCTCATGAGTAATGGTAAGATTTCATGGCAATATCAGTAAAAGATGAACTGAAAAAGTTCTGTGCGTAAAAAAAAAATAATATCTGTGCGGTTGTTTGTAAGTCTTTTGTGTGTGTGCATGAGTTTTGAGGTGGGAATAATGCACAAACACGTCAATCACAAGTTCAGTACAGTACACATACAAACAATAAATTGAGCTTCAGAGCTGTGATGTACAGTATAGTCTTCTACAGGCAGACAGAGGTGTCTACTGAGCATGCTCAGAATGAGTGTCACCATGTTAGCTTTTTGCCGATTTGAGCAATTGATAGTGTAACAACTGATACCCCCCCAAGCCCCCCTAAACAACCCCCCACCCCCCACCCCCTCAACCGACCCTGTTCTTCCCTAACTTCCTGTTCTTCTCTAACAGCTGTAGTTTCCCAACAGTTAATAAGTAACTCTAAAACCGGCTGCGATACAGATGATGCTAATCTCTGCCTCGGAATTACGGCTTACAGCGGTGTAGAGGATTTAGCAAACACACAGTCTCGGTATAATTAATACTCACTTCAGCCCACGCTTTGCCACACTGCCATCTTCTTGCCTTTTGGGCTGAACACAAGGCCAGTTCAACCTTTTTAAAGGGCTTAAAAAGTCAGTTTTAAAAATTCAGCTTTGACCTTTCATATTTCAAACAATATGCCTCCAAAGAAAAGCTGGTGCATGGTTTCATTTAATACAGTTGACTGGATTAGTCTCTTTTAAGTCTCAATGTTTCAGTTCTGCCCTAAACCCACACATACACACATTCTTCCTCAAATGGAAATTGTCTCTTTGTATTGCTGAGAACTGCACATCCAGCAACCACCTCCTCTTCACCACTCCTCTGCAATGCTAGCAATCCTACACGGAGCAAACAAAAATCCGACACGCAGCAACTGACTACATTTGCAACGTAACACGAAGACAGGTGATAATGATATGCGGTTATGTACGTGAGCGTCTCTTAATCTCAGAAACCAGAACGCTCTGGTTATCTTAAGCGACACACACAACTCGCTTAAGCCAACTCACTGCAAGTGTTTTCTAAAGACCTCCAAAAATCCTTCACCACATCCGACCTCATAAAACCCCCTTTTAGGTCATTGTTAGTGCTTGATAGTATAACTACTGTGATCTGTATTGCTGAATACATTCTGCCACTGCTATCTGCCAAAAAGAGGTCAATACCCTCACTGGGGCTTTGAGTGCTTACCCACAGGCTCCATGTTGAAAGGTAAATCTCTTGCACTATTATTCTGTTCAAACTTAATACAGTGTATACATAAACCAGTCCGTTTTATAGGAGTACCTGTATATCTGCTCATTCATGCAATCGTCCAAACAGGAAATCAGTGCAATGCATAGCGTCAGCAATGGTTATCATTCACACCACGTTACATCTGAGTTATTTCAGATTTATTGGGATTTGCACAAAACAGTTTTAACAAACAGCATTTTTTGCAGGCAGGAGAAAAGCGTGGTTGATGAGAAAAAGTCAGAGAAGAATGGCCAGATGAGCTATCGGATCTTCACATCTGTGAGCAGAGAAGCAGATACACTCCTATCAGCTAACAGCACGAATCTCTGACTACATAGTTTGACTGAAACCAGACAAAAAAGTAGTTTTTATAAATCTTTAACTTTCCAGTTTAAACAAGCAAAAACATTATGAGTAGATTTGAGCACCGAGAATGAATTATGGATGAATTTGCATTTGATTTCTTAATTACTGTGAATGTTTCTTAAATTAAAATGTTTTTTTTTTTAAAAAAGGCTCTAACTACAAGGTGAATATTTATTTATCTATCAATTATGGTCAGTTGTGTCAGGAAAAAGTTTCTCCATCCAATTTAGTTGGCATTACAGCAAATAAAAAAATCTTAGCGTTGCTAAAATTACAGTATATTAGTTCATTGGTGAGACAGTTACACCAAGGCTCAGATTTCCTGTGACAACAATCTTTTTGCCACTCTTAAAGAGACACACTCTATTCATCCATTATCTGAACCACTTATCCTATGGAGGGTGGCAGGAAACCTGAAGTCTATCCTAGGGGACTCTGGGAACAAGGCAAGGGACACCCTGGACAAGGTGCCAGGACACTCATTCCCACACTACAGGAACTTCAGTGATGCCAAACAGCCTATGGACTGAGGAGGAAACTGGAAAACCTGGAGGAAAGCACAGGAAGAAAGTGTGTGCAAGCTCTGTACACACAGGACGAAGGTAGTAATCAACACCATCACTATATACAAGTGTGCAAAATGTACAATTATTTTAATTTGCAAAATGCTAAGCAACAGTACTGTGACAATATTTCATGCCTTATATTTTCTCATGCAACAGTATAGGTCTGACAAAAACTATAGATATAGATACCCTGCTTAAGTGTTTTTCTCACCATCTGTCCATCAAAACACACCATCATATGGCTGATAGGGCATCTCCAATGCACACGTCTGCGGTTAAATGACAGATGGCAGATTGACCGGGTCCGACTAAGACATTTCGCATTACTGCCTCAGATGTTTCTGTCAACACAATGTCTATACAAAGTCTTATTATAGAGGCTATAGAGCTATAGATGGCTCAGACAAACTCACCGTATAAGAAAATATGCTCAGTTTTAAAATCAGAAGCTACAGTGAAAATAATCGCCTGCAAGCAGAAATGGGTCTTTTTTTCACATCTTGAACCTACCTCTCATTAATTCCAATATACACATTTCCACTAGGACACTTCTTATAGCAAGGTTCTAACAATAGAAACATATGAATGTCGATTCATGTGATTTTCCAAAAGAATTATCTTTCTTTTTTTTTGTAGTGAACTCCCATGAGGTTTTCAGCTGAGTTATTTAGCCATGTTAGCTGCACAAAAGTTGCTTAAGATCACATTATTGATCATTTCTATTACCTTCTTCTTTAAATGATAAAATGTATTATTTGTTCTGCTATGACATATTTCCTATGGCTATGACCAATCTCTCTATTTTGAAAAAGCTGAAACTTTCACTAGATTTTTTGGAAATACGACCTGGTTTTTGCTTGCAGTCAAAGTATCTGATTGTGCTGGACTCTTACTAGATTTTAGTACATTTTTCTTTCTAAACTGTATGAGATGTATGGAGTGAAGGGGAATCTATAAACATACTTACTGGAGACCATCACTGATATGTAGTCCACTTTAGACTACAATTTTTCTAATCGGTTTTCTCTGCCACATCATTTTATTAGTCATGTATTAGCAAGAGGGGGCACGGTGGCTTAGTGGTTAGCATGTTCGCCTCACACCTCCAGGGTTGGGGGTTCGATTCCCGCCTCCGCCTTGTGTGTGTGGAGTTTGCATGTTCTCCCCGTGCCTCGGGGGTTTCCTCCCCCGGTCCAAAGACATGTAAAATTGTCCGTAGTGTGTGATTTTGTAAGTGAATGAGAGTGTGTGTGCCCTGCGATGGGTTGGCAGGGTGTATCCTGCCTTGATTCCCGATGATGCCTGAGATAGGCACAGGCTCCCCGTGACCCGAGGTAGTTTGGATAAAGCGGTAGAAAATGAGTGAGAGTGAGTGAGTGAGTATTAACAAGAAAGAAATTCGATTGTACCTTAAAACAATGAAATTAAAATGGAGCAGAATGGATGATGAAATCAAATGTGATTGACACATTTAGGCCAACCCACTCATGGCATCCAGTCATTATCCCCCCAAGACACAGTCCTAACCTCATTCAGCCCCCAGTACATTCCACGCATTTACTGCAATAATATCTATTAAATAAATAACTACACGAGCTGGGCATACTGGGGCTGCCGCCACCCAGAGCTCATCAAAACGCAGAGACCGAGGTGACCTCGACTCGCTAGCACGCTCCCTCATGGCGCTTGTGCGAGTCTGCACATTTTGTCGTCCATCACTGTCAGAGACCAGCCTCCAGTAGGACGGCTGTCATCTTTCACACTTTCCTCATAAAAGACTAACAAATTTACATCTGCACAAGCTCATAACCTTGTTTAGAGCTGAGGTGGATTCATGTCAGAAATTCCCTGTGTCTGGGCGAGTAAGAGTTTAGGATTCGGGCTTGTATTCATATCCCGTGCTTATTTTCCCGTCATGAGCACAGGTGGTCTACACAGGCTATGATTTCCCAACAGGATACTCCAGAGCTGCTCAGATTTCCTAATGAGCAGTTGATGAGGGAATGGCATGAGGGGTGTTCTTATATTTATTATAGCTAATGACTAATAATGTACCATCCAATCTAGGACACTATGATCACTATAATATTTAGTGCTCGCCAAAGTGACAAATACAATATTGACACTGTTATATTTGACATTACCTTTCGCAGGGATCGTAATATCTTCTAACAGTTTTTTTTTTTTTTTACAAATGCTGATAGAAAGCAACTGATTTGAGTTAATTATAGTTCTTGACAATTGTAGACATTCAACACTACATACATATCATATATCATAAAAAGATTTTTATTATATATCAGTAATATATTTTGTCCTATTGCCTGGACCTGTGCCATTAGTTATGGATGGGGATGATTTATTCCAATGTTTAAAGGTAATTGATACCTTCATAGTGGAAACATAGTTGGCTATCAAAGATCAACTAGACTCCACAGAGACATAAATCATGTCTCCAGTCAGTATCCATCAACATCCTTGGCTCTGCCAACTCTTTTCCCAGTTCTTTATCTCTAAAGTATGTGTCCACAACCCAACACAGCCTACTTTGCTGCTGCTTATACTGATTAGAGATTATTAATTAGGGGTAATTAAATCGTTTCCAGCAGCACCTGAGGACTCAGGACTGAGGGAAAGAACTGTGATTCTCCCTTGAACTGACTACTGAAGCACTAATCATCTTAATAAGAATTTTATTTTTGAGCAGTAACATTTTGTTATCATTTTTGCTGCAATTAAACTTCAAAAGTTTCAGAAGACTTTAATATTTTAATTCATTTTAATTATTTATATGATTTAGCCTTAATGCATTCGATATTAAATCGCATATGATATACAGATCTACAAACATTAAAGCGCTCTGTTTATTTTATTTATTACTATTAATTGGTAATTCTTCAGATTAAGCACGTAACAGTCGTTCCGTAATCACCATAAAAGTCAGTCACAAGCCGTGATCAACCCGAAATGCATCATTTTCCAATAACACCACACCTCCAGGTGTTTTACAATTACCCAACAATTATAATTTTTATTTACAAATGACATGAAACACGAAGTTGAAAGTTATATTTAATGTTGAGGTCATTATTCTGTCTTAAATTTGATAAGGCATTTGATATAATCACTTTCATTACTATTCATTTAATGTCATGTGATTCAAGTGATCTTATGTTTCTTATAAGCATTTGGAGTTTGTGCAATGATTCCGTGGAGCAATATAAATTTGATAGATTTGACTCAGTCCAGAGTCGAGTTCAAATGACTCAAATAAAATATAGTATATATTTTAATATAGTATATATATTTTTTAGTTTAATAAAATTTTTTATGAATGCCTGAAAAGCATTCAAACTGAGAAATTTGTTCTGAAACCAAAGGTGATGTGTTAATGCAAGAATCTATCGTGATGGATATAAATCTAACACAATGTGATATTCATTCATTCATTCATCTTCTACCGCTTATCCGAACTACCTCGGGTCACGGGGAGCCTGTGCCTATCTCAGGCGTCATCGGGCATCAAGGCAGGATACACCCTGGACGGAGTGACAACCCATCGCAGGGCACACACACACACACACTCTCATTCTCTCACACAATCACACACTACGGACAATTTTCCAGAGATGCCAATCAACCTACCATGCATGTCTTTGGACCGGGGAGGAAACCGGAGTACCCGGAGGAAACCCCCGAGGCACGGGGAGAACATGCAAACTCCACACACACAAGGCGGAGGCGGGATTCGAACCCCCAACCCTGGAGGTGTGAGGCGAACGTGCTAACCACTAAGCCACTGTGCCCCCACAATGTGATATAAAAATTTAAATAAATGAAGATTTGTAAAGATTCAATTCATAAGGCAGTTGTGGCATCCTAAATGGAAATTAAACTGTAAGAATGTCTGTACTATTCTTATCTCGTGTGTGTGTGTGTGTGTGTGTGTGTGTGTGTGTGTGTGTGTGTGTGTGTGTGTGTGTGAAATTGAATGGGACAAGCCAGAGTAAAATAAAATGCCACCCAAATGTCAAAAGGTCCTCTGAGGTTTTGTGAGCCTGTGCGTGTGTGTGCACGTGTGTGTGTGCATGTGTGTGTGTGTGCACCCCTCTGAACAGTGACACATTATGGGAACGATGAACGGTTAAACAAACCTCTAATGAGCCAAGTGAGAGAGTGGCAGAGTGAGAAAAAAGAAAGCGAGAGACAAAGAGTAAGCAAACAAAGAATACATTAGCTGTGAGAATAAGACAAATCGCTTGGTTGACTCAGATCCCAACAACCCACACTGTTCTGAATGTAGCGTGTTAGACACTAGGGAACAACAGCTTTCCTAGAGCCTTGTGAAATTCTTTGCATTTGGCACAGTAATTTTTCCTCTCTTTGCTGAAGAGTGCTTCAGAAATGAAGAAAATGATGAAAGAACAGCTCCTGGTGAGAGTCATGATGTTTTCTCTGTCAAAACTGTACACACAGTTACATATACAGCCCATGTGGATATCCAGCGATCATCTATGAACCAGGTCCAGGTTATTTACATTACAAAAATACATCTGATTTCAGATCATTAATTCGTTCAACTTTGGTAATGATTTTATTCTGGACTTGTGGCTCAGAACCCTACCTAATGGCACTCTTGTTGTGTTGTCATCTTCTTCTCCGGCTGTGACCTGCCGCTGGACTGTTATTGTTACGGATGTTTTATTAAGACGTGTTTTTGTCTGTCTTTCTCAATGTTTTGTCTGTTGAGCTGAAAGAAGACAAGACACACTGTGGGAGGAGAGAATGCTTCTTCTTCATCTCTGATCAATACTTCATGAATCTGCAGTCTGTCCGGTGAGATGCTTCAAAGTTGAATGTAGAAATTGGCCATGCACACACACACACACACACACACACCATCACACCTATGAAGCTTGACTCTGGTAAAAAAATATTTCTATATTCAATACATCTGTTGAATGATTCTGTTTTTTTCTGAAATGGGAAAAAGTGTAGAAAAAATTTACACTCACTGGCCACTTTATTAGGAACACCTTTATTTATTACACCCTTCTCGTTCATGGAATTATCCAGTCGGCCAGTCATTTAGAAGCAGCTTAATTCATAAGTTCATGGAGATACAGGAGAATTCATGAGCCTTCAGTTAATATTGATAATGTTGACATTAATCCTAAGAATAGAGAACGCATAGTTGATGGTGCCAGATGGGCTGCTGAAACTGCTGAGCTCCTGAGATTTTTATGCATAACTGTCTCTAGAGTTTGAGCAGGATGGTAAAAAAAAAAAAAACGTCTATAGCTGAAAATGCCTTAAGGAAGATCAGAGGAGAATATACTCAGGCTGGTTCCAGCCGACAGGAAGTCTATGGTAACTCAAACAAGTTACAACACTCTTTACAACCGTGGTGAGCAGGAAAGCAACTCAAAATGTCAACCATACGGTGGATGGGCCACAACAGCAGCAGAAAACAATAAGTTACACTTCTGTCAGCTAACAGGAATCTGTAGCTAAAATTTAGAAACTAAAATAAACAGTTTGTTTAGTATAATAGTACAATTTGTAATATACGTGAAACTTAATGGAAATGTGCAAAACGTTTGATAAAGCAACACTTCTGTAACATTTTTCTCCCAGAAAAGCACATCATTATGTGTTCGGTTTCTGAAAATGTGCTGCCTGTAGCAAAATGCATGCATTTTTTTTTTAATATGTACATTTTATTGATCACATTATGCAAAATATCATAAACTATGAGCTTTAAACCAGCGTACCTCAAAACCTAAGGATTTCCACTATCTGGATGCAACATTAGACATCTAATAGACACTCAGGAAGGTTTAAATGAATGTGTGTGTGTGTGTGCGTGTGTGCGCGTGTGTGTGTGTGTATGCGTGTGTGTATGTGTGTGTGTGAGTAATGACTACAGGACAGAAAAAGACAGGTCATTTTTTTTAAGGAACTGCAGCATGTCACTAGGCCGACTCTCAATTTCTTCAGTACAAGATTGCTCGTGTGCATGCTTGTGGGTGTCAGGCTTGAGAAGTCGTGCATTATTTTATGCTCAGCAAACAACATTAAAAAGCAATCAAGCAAGTACCCTGACCAAAAACTGCATATCAGAAAGCAAAAGTTCTGCAACTGGTCTGTAGCATGTACTGACAGTTACTAAATATACATCTATACTAAAAGATTCATCTATGAAAGCTTCCTCTGCCACATGCTAACCTAAGGAGCATCATACAAAATAATCATGTCTACTAAAATTATACAAGAAAAGCAATTTTCAGGAGAATTTTCTGATTCTTACGAATGGTTTGTTTTGACTAGCTGTACTTTTATAGCTAAAATAACATTTTCCGAGTACAAAGGTACTTATTACATGTAGGATTTGATGAATAATGTATAGATTAATGTATAGATGGTGACAGGAAAAATAAGACCAAGCCATCAGTAATAACAGTCCAACAACATTCAGTTGGTAAATTACAAAGAACAAAAAAAAAACACCTTTAAATAAAACCATAGTGTAATTGTATCTCGAACAACACTGTAGTCTCCTGCAAAGTATAATTGTAACAGTTCTACCAGCACTTCATTCATAAATTTAACTCTTTGAACATTTATCACGAGGTCATAATAGTAGCAGCTAAAAAATAAAAAATAAACAAAAGCTCACGAGTGAAAACTAGGCAAGAAAACAGTGAGTTTCTCCTCCTCCAGCGCACAGAGTGGGGCGGCTTGATCTGATAACAGGCTTGACATCCTGAGAGGAGGCCTGTGTGTGTGTGTGTGTGTGTGTTGTGCGTGTGCATGTGCGTGTGCGCATGCGCGCGCGTGTGTGTGTGTGTGTGTGTGTGTGTGTGTGTGTGAGTGTGTGATAACGATCAGAGAAGCCCTGTTTCCAGCCTACATCAGTACACCACACACATACACACACAAACACACACACACACAGACATACACAGACACACTCAAACACAAATGTTCACAAGAATTGACATTTCATTCGTTTGCTGACATTTCATTCCCCATTCATCTGCCTTCCTCTCTGCACAGTTCAATCAGACAATTTTTTTTACACGGATGTCATGAATCTGTCTAAATCCACTGTGTAATAAACACGCAATATGCTAATGTGTATGTGTGCAAGACAAATACAGAAGCGGCTCAGCTACACATCATACTGCTTTCATGTAATATTTGGGCTTCTGAATTCTGATGTGGCTCATAAATAACTAACGTGACACTCTACAAGCCTTACTCCTCTATTTCTATTAATAAAAAAAAGGTTTGCTGCTCAGAAACACTGAGATAATTAAAAGCGAGTGTGTGTATGAAAAGTGTGCCGCTAACCCTTTTGAAGAACTATATTTCTTTCTGCGGATTTCTTTGCTTTTAATTTTCAAACGATCCCTGAGCGAGTGAAGGAGCAGAATCCTGCCGTTTTAGTCACAAGGAGATGCTACTTTTTTTACACTTGCTTGTGTCAGATCCTGACAAATGTTAGGTCAAAGAGGATCAGAGGAACAGTGTTGTGTGTATGGATATAACAAGCATGTATGTGTGTGTGTGTGTGTTTGTGTGTGTGGCAGTGGTTTGATTGTCAATTCAAGGTGCTATGAAGCAGAAGCCACACACACAGCCACACACACAGCCACACACACACACACCCACACACACACACCCACACACACACACACACCTGGGAAGTCTACAGGCTTTGCTTCACCACTTCTTTGTTATGGTGAATCTGGAACGTTGATGAAACCAAAACACTGAACACCAAGACAATCATCAAAGTTCCATGGTTTATATCATACACTGTTGTTGTTCTTGCAGTTTCTGGGTCATCACAGAATGATCAGATTTGATTTTGGCACAGGTTTTACGCCTGATGCCCTACTTCACGCTTATATACATCATACACTATGAGGTTGATTCATTCATTCATTCATTTTCTACCGCTTATCCGAACTACCTCGGGTCACGGGGAGCCTGTGCCTATCTCAGGCGTCATCGGCCATCAAGGCAGGATACACCCTGGACGGAGTGCCAACCCATCGCAGGGCACACACACACACACTCTCATTCACTCACGCAATCACCCACTACGGACAATTTTCCAGAGATGCCAATCAACCTACCATGCATGTCTTTGGACCGGGGGAGGAAACCGGAGTACCCGGAGGAAACCCCCGAGGCACGGGGAGAACATGCAAACTCCACACACACAAGGCGGAGGCGGGAATCGAACACCCAACCCTGGAGGAGTGAGGCGAACGTGCTAACCAATAAGCCACGGTGCCCCACCCCATGAGGTTCAAATTGGGAGAAATAAATAAGTAAGAAATAAAACACAAAGAAGTGTGTGGCATTTCCAGGAAAGTGTTATTATATCTTCTTAATTAATAACTTGTGTCTTCTGCTTAGATTACTGTCGAGTGTCTGTACCGTAAGTCCCTGTGAATAAGTTGTAGCTACAGAAAATACAGAAGTATAAACTGTAGTACAAGAATGAATAAACGTTCAAATTCTGACAGAATTCAGTATTAGTCAAATATCAAATCAGGGATAAACTAAAATTGGTCTCTACCTAATAAAACAGTAGGAAAAAAAAGATGACTTGTCTTTCACTTTTCCAAGCAACGCCCAAACTAAAATGCACACACTCAATAATCGGCTCTCATCAGAGAGAGAGAGAGAGTGAAAAAAAAAAACACTTCAATTAAAGGTCACAACACTCAATCATCATTTTAGTAGAACTGAACCGAGTTGAGTTGGTGTGAAGTGGAACACAGGCGTGAAGAGTGCAGTGAGTTACACAGTGCTGCCATTTCCATCAGTCTTCTGTTCTCCTGCCAAGCCTGAGATACCTACTGTACACAATCCAACACCCCCCCACACACACACCCCACACACACCAGCACTCCAGAGAGTGTTTGATCATATAAAATCATAAATCCTGCTTAAGCATAATAACCGTCTCAACTTTAAACAGACTACAGGTCTGAAGGTCGTGAGTTCAAATCTACTGCTGGGCCATGAGCAAGACCCTGAACCCTTAACTGCTTCGTAATGTTAATAAAATGTCATTCAATTTTCTGTGATGTGCTACATCAGTACTATCATCAGCACAGTTATTCCCTTTTTTATGCATTTATTCCTTAGCTTCTCATCCCTGACCCATTAAACAGATGTGGATTATCCAAGACTAAACCTAGTAGCTTCTTAAACCTTCAAAAAAAAAAAAACATTCAGCAAATTTCTTCAGACAGGATATGCTTAGTTAAATCCTAATAGTGTTTTTTTAAATTAACATATGAAAAAATTGAAGCCATCTAAAGAATTCACAGAGTATTAACTAAAAGTGCACATTGAGTATCATTTATGAGGAGTGTTAACCAAGTACTTAAACCTTCCACTCACTCCAATCATGAAAAATATGGATGGTGTATTGCTGGTCGGTGGAGCAGAGAAATGATACTCAGGTACATGACAATATGAATTACTAAACTTTTGGGTCACCTTGATAGTACAGTGATTTGCTCTTATGACAGATGTGTATATAATAATAATAATAATAATAACCTTTATTTTCTATAGCACCTTTAAAAGTACATCTCAAAGTGCTTTACAAAAGCAAATAAAACAACAAAAATACACCACATAATATAAAGATTAAAATTAAAGCAACAAAAATAGACTATAAAATAAGCACAATATAAAATCACAATTAGTCGATTAAAGGCTACCCTAAAAAATGAGTTTTAAGCTGAGATTTAAAAATGCCAAGAGCTTGCTTGCCTTATCTCAGTTGGTAAAGAATTCCAAAGTTTTAGAGCTAGTGAAGAGAAAGCCCTATCTCACATCGATCGTAAACGAGTTAAGGGAACAGTTAAAAGACCAGTTTCAGAAGACTGAAGATCGTGAGACAGAAAATAAGGAATTAAAAGCTCAGTCGGATATTGAGGAGCCAACCCATGTGAATATATCTGTGTCTGGTTCATGCAATGTCCTGTAATGGAAAAAAAAAAATATTTTGTATGTGATGTAGTGAGAAATTAGAATGTAGACTTGTGCCATGGTCAGAACAGAGTTTCCAGCTAATCAGGGACAACTGATAATGCAGGAATGAAGAGAGGAAAAAAATAACAGTATACCTAGCTGAGAAAAACAGAAGTAAGTAGCCAATGAATGTTTTTGTTACCTTATGTGGAGCTGGTAACTTTTCCCAAATCTCTTGTTTAGAACGATGTGTAAAAAACGGATTGAGGCTCTTCGTCTTTGAGATTTCTTGGAGATCATTGAGTCCTGATGCGCAGCAGTACAATAAAATTTGTAACCATTTTTACCCTCGTCCTTGCCAACTAATGTGCTATTTTCTCAAGACTTCCACTACAGAGCTTATGCCTTCTATAGCATTTGCTGTTTGATCACAAAGTAAAGTGATTTCTTTTCTGCTAACATTTCCTTGTAGTAGTAGTCTGTTAAGCTGAGAAGTTCTACGTTACGAAAAACAATGTAAACAGATTGGATCTCGTCGAGCATCACTGGAACACATCCATGATCCATCCATGATCACGTGAGATATGGTAGCTTAGTGGTTAAGGTATTAGACTACTGATCGGAAGGTCATGAGTTCGAATCCCAGGTCCACCAAGTTCGGAAGGTCATGAGTTTGAATCCCAGGTCCACCAATTGCCACTGCTGGGCCCCAGAGCAAGGTCCTTAACTCTCAATTACTCAGTTGAAATAACCCTCCATTGAAATAAAAATGAAAGTCACTCTGGATAAGGGTGTCTGCTAAATGCTGTAAATGTAAATGATAAAAGGCTAATAATGGCGGTGAGGTGGTAGATTAATTAAATAAAAGGATAAAACTATATCATAAGAAATTTGCACAATATGCCTCAACACACCATTGTTCATGACTTGCATATAAAAATAAATAGAGTACGGAAGCTCTTCGCTGGCATTTCTACATGCTTACTGTTGATAAGATGGTGTTGTGTCAATCATGTGTCAGTCAGATGTGATCTGACATGCCCACTCTATATTGACCAGGAGTATTGAAATATCTGTACTGTATTTCTTCAATCTCGACAACTTATTGTGTATTTGAATCTCATTAAACACTCTTTATATCCCTCTTTAGTCCCAATTTCTACGTCTGTTAAATTAATGAAAGACATCTGTTCTGATTCTGCTCAATAGACAGAATTTAAAAAATGGCAACCCGCTTTATCTGTTATCCCAGAGAGAGAGCCAGCTTTAAAAGCTTTGTACAATAGGGTTACATCAAAGTTCGATTGAGTATAGAAAAGAAAATAAAGCCAATAAAATAGCTTCAGCATTTAATAACCTGAGATGAGTGCAGGGAATAATATTGACCTGCTCATAAAAGTATAATGTCCTCATAGTCTGAAAGAAGCCTACATAATAAAGAAGGAGTGCAGTGCTGAAAGGTAAGTTTTTAAGCACATATTAGCTGAAGAAAAAGGAAAAAAAAATAGAAAGAGAACATAAAAGACAGAAGAACAGAAGGAGTCTGGAGAGAATTGCAGCATGTGGCCACAGAATCTGAAACAAAGACACACCATTTAGGGTTCCTGAGCACAAGGGCTAGGGCTTGAGGTGTTGAGGTGTTGAGATTTTGGAGTCTTCCACAAATTTCCTTTACATCACAACACATACAAATTCCATTTCACCTAACAAATGTCTCCTATTTGGTATCATTTTGGCAGAATGTGAGTTTTAGCTGATAAAAAGTTTTCTCTACATCAATATGAAGCAACCAGACAACATTGTTAAAACAGAGACATGGTTAAGGACTACGGTGGAACTTGCCCAAACATTTATGTAGCTGCCATAATTAATGACCTTATATATTATTTGGCAAGAATACAAATGTATTTCTAGCATTAAACGTTTATTTATATTCAGAATCCACAATGAATGAATCTATAATGAATAAGATCTTGATAGGCATCCAAGATTTATCAATATAATCGAGCTTCTTAACTGTTTCCTAAATTACCCACAATGCCGTTCGATAACGTGCTAATGATAACACTTAGATTTAATACAGAGACTCAAACGGATTCAACTTTCATGCTAACACCACCATTAACACCATAATGCTTATCATCTCAGCTGAGTCTTTAGTCTCTGAGCTTCACTGCACTCTGGATCTCTAAATTCGATGTCTCCATTTCTTGTCTTATAAGTTGGATTTCCTATTAATATGAACAATTGAACATTTCTGAAAAAATACTGAGTGAGAAAATGCTACGCCTTAATGCCTTTTCCATTAAGAACACATTCACATAAACATGTCAATCAAAACTCTGTCATTCTATCTCATAGTGAGCATAAGTACTGCACTGGTTCAGTATGATGCCAATACTGTATCATGACTTTCATTTAGACCACAATTTCATCATCAGCCATAAAAATATTGGCACCCTGTATAAAATTCTTTATATGTTATTCTTTATATACATATATGTTTATGTAGGATAAATTTCTGCAATGGATTTCTGTAATGGATGCCTGATACTCAGGCTCTGGAAACAATATCCTACTGTAGCAAAAAAAAAAAAAAAAAAAAAAGGGTTGTTGCCACCACACCCATTACTGCTCCCACAACGATAAATATCACACTGCCAGCCCCACATCTCAACCCCCCACAACCCCAAACATAAAACCACACACATGCTAGCGGTATTAGGATGTGCTTTGCTTCTACTTTCATGAAAACTCATTATTCCTTATTACTCCTTAGAGGGTATGCATACACACATCAACACACACACACACACACCACTCTCCTGCTGAGACCATCGCTCTATATGATAATCTCTAATGCATCATCTGAATTTTCTCTCTCCGTGCCTTAATATGCTTGAACTAACACTGATCTCTTTTTAGTTACAGATAGGGTTAAGCTATTATCACGCTTTAAGAGCTTGTTTCTTCACCATGTTCCCAAACAATATCTTTATTATGATTAACCTTCAAGCAGAATTTTAAGTAAGCCAACCAACAGACCAATAGCCAAGCTATTGATATTAGCGTCAACAACACAACTTAGGTAAACTAAATAACCTGATAACCAACTAAACTTGCTGGACTAAAGCAATAATGAGGGCCAAAGTTATTGAACAGAATAAACCATAGAGAGTAAATACATCTTCTTTGTAATATGACCAATTAGATGAAGGGCTCAATGTACTTAATGCAGCATTGAAGCTTAATGCAGCCTAAAGGTCTCACCAACTTAATGGGCCAATGCTATTTGTGGGGGGTAGCCTAGTGTTTATGGTGTTCGACAACTGACTGGAAGGTCATGAGTTCAAATCCCAGGTCCACCAAGATGTAACTCCAACTAATAAAAAAACAAAGAAAACAGGGAACCTGGAGTCTATCCCAAGAGAATCAGGGCACAAGGCATGGCGACCCTGTACAAGATACCACCACAGGGCACAATCACACACCCATTCACACACTACGGACAATTTATAGATGGTAATCAGCCTCCAGTGCATGTCTTTGGACTGTGGAGAAATCCAGAGAACCCTGAGGAAAGCACAGGGAGAGCATGCAAACTCCATACACACAAAGTGGAGGCAGAAATTGAACCCCCAACCTCAGTGTGCCCCAAAACCACTGTGCCCCAGAGATGCTTTTTTTCTTCTTATTGTTAAATGCTTTTAAATGGTATATAGTCAACATACAGACTTATTAACTTGTAAAATCCAAGTCAACTGATTATACAGGTTTGAGGAGGTAAATATATCAGTCCTCACAGTTAGCTTGATGGATTGTCCATGAATTTTTTTTCCCCACGCTTTGTAGTTCAAACACACAGAGAAAAAAAAGTTACTTGATTTAGCATTTTGACTACCCACTTGTGAGTTAAATTGAACACAGCCTTTTTTCCTGCAGTCATGGAAATGGTCATGAATTTTAAACAGGTAAACCTGCAATACAGGAGCAGTCACGTGCGACGGCAAATACGAAACCGTGAGGAAATAAACTTGTGAATTTGAGTGCCAGGGAAACACTGCAAGACATTTGGTTTAGAGACCGACATGAAAATCATAAAACTTTAAAATGTACTGAGGTCAGTTGTGTTTGTTGCACAGTTGTGTTTGGAGTGTGTGTATGCATATATATATATATATATCCTGTCGAATCTCATCACCCCAGCATGCTCATATATAAGTCACAGGAACTCTCTGACGTGCCATATTGATTCAGAAGGACATAGAATTATGTGAATTCATTACTGCTCCTTTTCCTGAAGCAGTAAAATATGGGTTGAGGTCATCCGCAGTATCTGAATATAGCTCCTGCTAAATGCATTACCCCTGTGCTACCGATAACTGGCCCACATTCAGCTCGTCTGGGAGACAGACGGTCTGGTCAGCACTAGTTTAAAATGTGTGTGTGAGTGTGTGTGTGTGAGAGTGTGTGTGTGTGTGTGTGTGTGTGTGTGTGTTAACATGGCAATGAAGGACAAAACAGGGGCCAAAAATGGAAAGCAAAAACTTCTAAAGCATAACAGACAAACCATAGGGTGAGTTAGTGTTATATTTAAGACAAAATATGGGCACTTGGATGTGATTTAAAAACCTCTCTGTCCAGTAGAAATCAGCTCAGAAACAAAACTTTCACTGGCACATTTCGATGCCAACCTATACAATGTTAGGGAATTTGAACTATTATACAGTAGGACACATATTTGTTGCAGTGGAGACATTTTATGCAGATATTGACCAGCTCAGCTACTTTTATCGATCTATACCTGAATGTGATGTAACAAAATGTTAATTTCCTGGTGTAGTAGTTTTGGCTGCAAAATTTATATTAATGGACTTGTCTTAATGTTATTGTTTCTATAGCAACTTATACAGGAGTTTTCATGGAGACGTTTTTTGGAAGGAGTCTCCAGTGTCAGTGATTTGTAACAATCAGAGGTAAAGTTTTGTTAACATTCAGACACTGAAAAGTCATCAGGATGGAGGGATATGCTTGTTCTCTGTAACATGTTAAGCTGCATTCTTTTGTCTTATTAACTTCAAGTGAGAGAACAAAAGAAATGCTGGTGTGAGAAGGACCAGAAGTTTATAGACACAAAATTCGACACTCCACGACCTTAAACGTAACTATAAACGGATCAAATGTACGATGTGTTATTCTTAAATGAGTAAGAAAGGCAAACATCGGTGGTGTAAGGAGAATAAAACCATTAAAAATGATTTTGGGGTCTGCTTTGCATCAGGCTGCATCACACCATTCAGCAGTTTAGTATTTTCTTATAACCTGTCAGGTGTTATTTATTATTTATGCTAGAAAATGAGTATGAATCTGTCTATAAATTGTCTGTAAAACTACATTAGTGTAGAAACACATCAATAGCTCATTCAGTTTGTTACTGGAGTTTAATGACATTATGCCTGACTGCCCCCACTGTTTCAGTGTTGGTGTTGCACTGATGCTTACAGATGCTCAATATTTATGTCCAAGCGATCGACTTACCTTTCTGAACCTTTGACCCTCATGGTTGTTAAAATCCTCATATAGAGAATGGTGGCATTTTCCAAGCATGCCGGCATTCCCGTTGGTTATGGTACTCTGGCCCAGGTTTGCCATGTTCACAGTGTTCGACGTTCCCTTTTCCTTCTCCGGCTTCTCTTGCTCTGGATGTTCTGTTCCAGCTGGAGGTTCAGGTTCACCTACACTGGAGGCAGTTATAGAGGAGAAGTGCTGCAAGGTTTCAGGGAGTTCTGGTGTGGTGCATAGGTCATGCATTGCTCCCTCTCAGTGCTCGCTGAGTAAAGCAAGAGGGTCAATACTGCCACACAAGGAGCACATCAAATAGCAAGGTAACAGGAGGGCAGCTTCGGTGCTTCATTCACAGCTGAGACTGAGACGATTACAATTACGACGATCGATGGTGCGATGCAGACTTGTTTTTTGTCTTCAGCATTAGTCGACGGGTCAGAACAGAACAAAGAAAGGTGAGATCGTTTGAAAAGAAAAAGCGAGTGACCCAGCATAGGCGGACTTTAGAGTTTAATGTAAAAGGATCAGCTGACGTGCAATGCACACGCACAGCTGATGAGTTAACTCCAGGAGTCACGTACAAAAGCAAAAATGCACAGTCACAGTATGCAAGCGGTCCAGCTGGTGCTTATTCATAGAACAGCAAGAAATGCATCATGTTAGCTCGTTATACCGTTATAACGGTCGATTTTACAGGGTTTAGAAGTCAACTGTGCAGAATGTCCTTCAGAAACATGCTCACATGAAAACTGATGGGATGTCAAGTTGCTTCCTGGGGTTTAAATCTGCATGAGACGATTTAGTCCAAGTCAGGATACGTGTGCGTTGCGGAAAAGGTTCGGTCCTAACGATGCAGCACTATAGCCATCAGTAACATCATGACATCTCCATGCATTCCCATTAGATGCGGGTTCCTTCTGCGTCACAGGATCGTCACAGAATCTGTCAAAATGTACAGGATGTCTATTTAAAAAAATGCTTTCTCTATTTTTATGTATATCTGTAAATTATGTCTCCTTCTTCTCCTCTCTCTCTCTCTCTCTCTCTCTCTCTCTCTATGCCTCTTCTTCGGCATTCATGCCACTTGGAAGATAAGACAGAGCAATCCTCTGCTGCCTCACTGTCGCTTAATCCGCGCTCCCCGAGAGGACATTACATCCGAGAGGTTCATCCGAGAGGAAGAAAGCACGGCTGAATGCTGGCTGAAAAAGCCAGTGTGTGTTTGTGTGTATCTATATGATAAAGAGGGAGGATGGGGGTGGGATGGCTGCATTCAGCTCACCAATCACAAGCGAACAGGCTCTGAGTCAGAGCCAATCACAAATGCTGAGGGAGCTGGTTTCCATGGAGATGACGCTGGAATGATGTTGGTGCCTATTGACTGCTGAAGAGGCAGCACGGTGGGCTGTGGGACAGGCACACACAAGTGGACACACACACACACACTGAGCAGACATTACCATTAGGAGACAATGTTGCCGATGACGTATGGAGACGTGATCGCTGAATTAAACAGCTGGATGTGGACATAACAGGAAACTGCATCATGTACATCATCAACCCTCAACAGACACATCGCTTCCCGTGATCAGGTGTTATACACACAAACAAAACTGCCACGCAAATTTCACAATAACACACAGTTAAATAAACATGACAGCCAAGTGTGTATATTTCTAATGAGTGAAGTCTATTAGATCCCAACCTCTTCTCGGGGATTCTACCCAATCACAGTTAATTACTTTCCTAAACACACTCTACAGTTTAATTTCAGAGATATTAAGGTCGTCTCGGAGCCTGCGTGTCTATTTTTATCTTTAGTGAGGACTGTGTGTGAGAGCAGTCAGGATAATATTAGGGGATGTAAGACATCACATAATCTTCTAAGCACAGGTTATGGAGATATTGCAATGAACTAATATTTCACAATGATCTATTTAGAGGGTGAAAAGTTGTATATCCACCAGCTTAAATGCGCTGTTTTCTTAGACATGTTACTGCTAATACATACATTATTCTGCATTTTAAAACACATAATGCTTTACGGCTGCAAAATAAACTCGTTGAGACGAGATCTGAGATGTAAAAGCAGACAGTTCGGTATTAACGACGGATACTCGGCTGCGGCCATTACGAGAGCTGACTACTTCATTTAAATTAAATGAATCGATTCGTACAGGCTGCCTTCTGAATACAGAAGACTGACCTGCTCAGCATTATGTGTAATCAAATATGTTTAAGTGTTTGGCTTTGTGATGTGAATGAAAAGCATAGAACAATGTTATCCAAATGGTTGATTTGATTCAGTTGAGTCATAATACAGCTCCTGGTAGACCTTCATTTATCCACCCACTCCTCTGTGATCTACAGAAATGGTGGAAGGAGGCCAAATTTCTCTAACCATGCGGCACATTTACCGGAATAATACACAACCCGAGCAGTGGAAACGATAAAAACGTATACAGGACACATTTCCAATTATAATTATCATGATCAGGTCAAGTTCATTTTATCTGCTGTTTTTAATCTCTGCAAGAAAGCGAGGTCTTCCGTCAACCTTACATGTGATGGATCCAATTCATTTCTCATCTATAAAAGATATGTATTGCTGCTCCTCTGCGGGAAATAGAAAATGAGATGCAGAAATCATATTTATAGCGTCGGCTGTGACAGAAAGCAGCTTGAGCCGAGGAAAGAGCCATTTCCTTCATCATACTGAGTAATAGAACTGGCCTGTAATGCACTAGACTAAAGGAAGTAGAGGATAGATTGAGGACAAAGTCGTTCCCTAGGACAGGGACGAGAGAGAAATTGAAACGTACAGTACATCATTTGATGAGAGGGATTTTTGCACTTGGAGTTTGGTGAACTAAAGACATTGGGAAACGGAAAGAAAAGTGCAGAGAAAATAAGATGTGCTTGATTTTTGTGCCAAGAGTCTGTGCTAACAATCTGAGTGATAAGACTTTATATGACGAGCAAAGCCACTTAAATGGATGTGGATTCAAATCGACAGCCAAATGCTTAACTTTTCACTATCATTACTGCCACTGGACTTACTGAAAATCTGCTGAATGTTGTCTTCATACTAAATATTACCTTCTTTTCTGTCAAATCCCAAATGTTGCTTCCTAGCTGCCAGTTAATTGTATTCTAAGCCTTGCAGGGTCCAATTTATTAAGTCATGCATAACGTAAATACTCTTTATATATATATATATATATATATATATGTATATATATATATATATATATATATATATATATATATATATATATATATATATACATATACATACATATATGTATATATATATACATATATGTATGTATATGTATATATATATATATATATATATATATATATATATATGTGTATATATATGTATATATATAAATATATATATTTATATATACACACACACACACATATATATATATATATATATATATATATATATATATATATATATATATATACGTATATATATGTATATATATATGCGTATATATATATATATATATATATATATATACGTATATATATGTATATATATATATACGTATATATATATATATATATATATATATATACGTATATATATATACATATATATACGTATATATATACGTATATATATATATATATATATATATATATATATATATATATATATATGTATATATATATGTGTGTGTGTGTATGAGACAAATAATCTTGAATCTTTACATTTGTGTATAAGACATTTGTCATTTTTTCATCTGTATGCAATGGCCTAAACGCTCTAAATTGATGTGCTTGAGAATTACCACACTCACTTGCATAAAATCTCTCTATATAGTGAACAACTTCCCTTTAAAAACATTGTAGTCTCATGTTTCAGACAAAATGGTACATGTGGTACCGTTGCATAAATTAGGGAAAAACAAAAAATGGTTTATTTGACAAACTACTTTTGTAGTTGATCTAGTAAAAAATGCATATGATTTAAACTTATTTAGATTGTGTGTGCATTCTATTTTCATTTTTGCTCTTATTTGCTGCTGGTGTTGGAAATGTAATATAATGAGTTACAACTGGACGTCTGGGAAACACCAGTGCCGTCTCCAATTACTCTTAGAAATGTTCCTGTAGCTAAAAGCCATAGAACTGAGATCAGATATATCTGTGCTGGACAAAAGAACTCAACTGATGTTCCACTTCTGACTTTCAGCGTAATTTCCATTAGAGCTGAAAACACGTCCTCATAATCCGCAAAGCTACATGGGGCACATCTTCAAAAAAAAAATAAAAAAGCATACTCCTAATCAAATGTGTGTCATTGCTCTCGCAGATATGTTGATGTGATATAAATGCTCTGAATAGTCAACTTACCTGCTATTGCAATTTTCTACCATGGATTCTTGCATCCACATGAACATGATCATGCATAATTATATACACATCCACACACATAAGCAAAACTCAATGCATCCCGTTTCAATGCATGGACACTGTTCTGTATGCCCTTGGTTTCCATCCTATTTCCATCTATTAACAAACAACATTGTTAACCTTTGTTCAACAAATTGGGTACGATCAAACCCTCGGATCAACATCGTTTGCATGTCGCCTCCGGCTCACGTTCAGATTAGATCTCTCCCAGAAAACAGCTGGAACGTTTAGAAATTGAGTTTTGTGCACGATTTTACGGAATACTACAAATTTTGTGTATTGATTGTAAAAGTGACTAAAATAGAAATTGAAACATTATAAGGTAAAACTGCATATTTGACGAGGAGGGACGTTCGATTCTACCAACCGAATGGAAATCGACTTATGGGGACATTTTCAATTATTATAAACAAACAAATTATTTTATGGCTGCAAGTCTGATATAAAATGACTTAGGACACTTACACAGAATTTTAGTGGTTGAATATCAAATTTTAGATGTTTATGAAACAAGCACATGGGGCATCACAAAAAAACAGAAATGGGTTTTTATATCAGCATTTACTTTTAAGGATAGAAACATGTTTTGGGGAAAATACTGTTTTCTATGAATAAATTAATAGGCTTGGCAAAAACAGAAATATCTATGAAAAACCACAATTTCTTAAAGTCTTGTAAAAGTGTCTACTTACTTATGAGCCTTTAACCACCACTGTTAGTGTGACATGACATAAAAGGTATTCAATGGTGAACACAGACACAACAAAACAGACCTATATTCCGTTTTTTGGCCTCTGGTTAAAGGACTTCAAGAAATTGATAGCCTTATAAAACGTGTGCCAAAACAAACATGGAGTCCAGATAAGTATAAAATACTTAAAATGCTGCAGGTAAATATAAAGATCCGTGTTTGCCCTCGATCTGTTACTGTATATCATCAATAGCCACATAGTGCAAGTAGTGTGTAGTGTGATTGTGTCCCACTAACTAAGGATATCTAAAGACATTCTTTCGGTGATGTTGATGCTCTAGCAATTTTTTTCTAGCAACAGTCAATGAATTAAAACAAATTAGAACGACATTTAGGCATAAAGTACATATGCGTTTAGGATCGTGATATAACGTGAGGCCTAGAATTTTCTCAGGGATCATTTCTAGTGATAAATAAACTATCATATGCCAAATTTCCTGAAATATCAATTCAAAAAGTAAGGTGAAGGATGTAACCTCCAAAACATGAATGGAAACAAACTATATCAAATAAAAACTGCCTTGTTTGCTTTCAGCAGTTCAGTTATATTTTTATTTTGACAGGAGAAATAAAAAAATTTCCAAAGACTGCAAAACAAGAGAAGACAACATGAATTAGACAGAAGCAGTTTTCTGGCAAAAGAAAAAGCCTGTCTGTTGAAAGAGAAAAGAAAAAAATGGAGGAGAAACTGTAGGTTCAGAGACATGCAATGCAAATTTTCAGTGCACTTCAAAGAACCACCTACAGTAATCCCACACGCGCTCTGAGATACAGTTTGGACGTATCATAGTAAGAACCCCCCCACCAGATAGACTGTATTTTTTTTCCAAAGGCAATACACTAAACCCCTATTTTAAAGATTAGGTGATGAGAAGCTGCAATAATGTAATTATGGGCAAGCACCATGTCTCCAAAATGCAGGAAAACATTCATCTCAAAGCCTGAAGCTTGTGCTTTTGTGCACAAACGAAGGAGGGAACGATTCCTAATATAACTTCCAATCAAATTTGGGTTTGATCAATAATTGAGCACTTTTCCACCACGGTCTCATGCCAGTTTTGGGGAAAATTGAAAGAGGGGGCTCCCAGGCTTGACCTAGTTATGCCATCATCCGCACCATCTCCCAAAAATAAAAAGACACACACAGACTTTCTCTCTCAAACCATGATGAACCCAACCCTCCAGAGACTGAGACTTCAAATGAATCCTGAATGATGCTTTTCAGTATGCAAAACACCTAGAGACAAGATACATAGATGTGCCTGCCACAACCTGACACGACTCTGAGAAGAAGATGTGAGATGTGAGGGAAAACAAATCAAGCTGAATGGAACTACTGAATTTAAGAAAAAGAAAAAAACAAGGTTAGCCTTTAAAGAGATTAAGGTTTTACATGAATAACTTCTTAACAGAACAATAGATCTGAAACTCCCTTTGTGGCCATACAATAAAATGCTTTAAAAATAAAAACAAAAATGTGAAGTAAAAAGGAATGGCAAAGGACGGCTGACACAAAAGTTGTCGGGATCTTTTACTGCACTGCGACATACGTTTTTGGGGTGTAACAAAAAAAATTCCTCTTGGATGAAACTCTTGAGTCATCGAGATGGCTATAGATATAGATACAATTACTGTATATGAAAAGGCCAATTCACATTCCAATGGCATCCATTGCCAAAAGTCCAAGAGAGCAAAACTAGCTGAAAGGAGGGATGGTGTTATTCAGAGAGACAATGAGCAATCACAGGCACCTGTGAGCTCATGAATGCGGAAAAACTTGTGATAGCTGGCTACATGTGTCTCATCCAAGTCTCATCCAATCGCCGACTAATGATTGTAGTCTGATAAAGGAGAGCTTGTTATTGGGAGGGAATTGGCAAAGGACCAAATTGAGATAGGAAAAAATATAATTGTAAAGTGGCGCCTTATGATTCTTGAAGCTATTACTATGGCTAATTTAATCATCTTGAGGGATTGAACACTTACTTCTGATTAGCATCATTTTCTTTTCCCGTCTTCCAGCAAAGCCCATTAAGACAACAACTACACATTAGAAACTAGTACAGAAATACTTTTTTTTTTTTTTCAAATCACATGTAGCCCTTGTAAGAAATGAAATTAGCAGATTCTCCTGGAAAATAGAAATCCCATCCAAACAGGGTAATCAGGCTAATCAGGGCTAAACTGTGTTTTTTAGCCTTCTGGACTGAAAGCCTTAGTGTTCTTTCTTCTTTCGTTTTACTTCCATCAAATGTCACACTGTGCTGTTTTTTCACCTCCTCCTGAGATTGCAACATCATAACAGTGCATCTTAACATCACAGCTTGGCAGCAGGCCACTTTTCTGTCAAGATTAAAGAGAACACATTAATACTCAATCAACAAGCTCCAAGCTCCATATCCAAGCATTTCACCAGAGGATAGTCTGAACCTTATCACAGCTGTGAGACGTTTCAGTGTCCGTATATTAGAAAGCCAAGCGATAAGCCAAACACATATGTATGCTAAGACTCATGTGTGTTAACGCAAAGCTGGAACTTTAATGCATTCACTGAAGGTGTGTAAAAATAACTTAAAAACAAAAAAGCGACAAATTCGTTTGACAGCACAGATGTGCCACAAGTTTGTGAAGCCTCCATTACCTATTCTGACAGCTGTAACTGTCTCTCTCTCTATATCTCACTCTCTCTCTCTTTCACACACACACACACACACACACACACACACAAACACACACACACAAAAAAGCATCAACGATAACAAAAATAACACACTGAACGCCGCTACATGACTAAGTGTCCGTCGTGTACATGAACATCAATAATATAATAATGAAGGATAATTGGTTCACCATCAAACTAAAAAAAATATTTCTTTCAACGTATCAACTTACATTATCATGGACTTGATACTCCACAGAAGGCTATAGTCAACCTTTTTTTTAATATTTGGCAGCCTGTGCTGACATACATACAGAAATTAGATCAGACTGAAATTTCAGTTGTTGTTGTTTTCCTTTCCTCATTCTCATCTAACACTATAGCTGGACCTATGAGGACAAACGTATATTTTATAAAAATAAAAAAAAGACAGTTTACAGATTAAGAATGTGTAAGAGTTTGCGGTATGAAAATAAATAATGGATTAATCAAGCAGTAATTTTTTAAACTAGGTAATTAAATAGTAACATACTGCTCCAAATTCAAACATTTTCACAGTCACATCGTCCACAAATTTAAAAAGGGGTCTTTGTTATATTGTGAATTCCTGCTGATGTCACTTCAGTACATTATGCACTGTAGCAATGGCAGCAAAACCAGTGGTGCCAAGGTTTCATTTAGTGAAAAGACAACCTATAATATTTGTAACTAACAAAAATACAAGCAGTCGCTACTTTTCTGCGTATATTCGAAATATACATGAAATATAAAGAAGTCGGTTTTCACGTCTCATTAGCTGTCTGTAAACCAAAACACGACATAAAGCACAATCTCTGTCTTAAATCATTTAACATGCCTGTTGTAGTGTCTCCATTAAGATGGTGATGAAAAACTCAATGCATCACGGCAGCACGAGAGCCACATTTTAATAGAGAGAAAGGAATCGAGGCTGAGATTGAGGCCATGACATTGGCACAAAGGCCAGAAAAGCTAAAGGGTAGAAACAAGACCATAACCTGAAACACAACTGCTACTGAAATACGTTTTCTTTCCTACTTAGGAATGAGGAGCTTTTTGTGGGTTTTTGGCCAGTTATACAGCAATAATTTCACTGGGTTTCACTTTCTGGTTCACTGTGGTAGTATATAGGAATATGTTTTAAAAATAACTGTCAGAGATCTTGTCAGGTTAGCTCAAGTTAGCTTAGCTTTAGTAGTGCAGGTTAGGAATTAGGGGTGTGATTTAAAATCCTGTGAGAAAAATTTGTCAGTTTAGCTTCTATCTAGAATCAGACATCACAACAAAGTAGCTCATAATAGGTAGATAATGATGATTGTAAACATTTATGAATTTGTCTTAAAAATCCAGACAGAAATCATGTTCTCTTAGGATCAAAGTAGCTAGGCATCAAATCTGGGAAAATACATTCATATGGATTTATTCTCCTCAGTTCCATTTTATAGACACGACCAAACAAAAAAAGCCTGATATAAAATATGTTCTATTACATTCCAAAAATGGCAAAATATTTTTCACTGTTTTATTGTTGTGTCCAGGTTCAGCATTGAATTTCTTCATAATATCACAATCCACAGTGTTTAATGGCTCATATGAGAGCAGACACTGAGGATTTTGAGAATTTGTAGTCTTAATATTTTTACCTATCCTACTCTACTATTCATTGAAGCTTTTAAAAATAACAAGAAATTTGTTTGTCTTTTTTTTGACATCAAACCCATTTCTGACTTTAAATAAATGATTCATTTGTTTATACTGATTGAAATTGATAAGTCGATTGCACTATGTTGTTCTGGTAATAAGGGTTAAGTGAATAACTTGGTTATGAGAGTGTGATTATAGGAACGTTAAAATATTTCCAACCTTCCCAAACTATATGCTCAACAGGGCTGGGATTTATACATCAATAGACAAGCTGTGAGAAACTAACACATAGTTTCACTAACACTAACACTGAGATAGGTCTCTGTTAATGCTAACACAGTGGTGTATTATTTCTTTTTCAAAGATGTATGTCTTAGGACTGAACTACGGACACATCGGGTGCAGCTTGTAGTCTTTTCCAGAACAACGACAATGCTTGTTATTTCTTGGCCTGCATGCTCTGGCGGTGATGAATAATTGAACAATATGAGCAAAGAGGTAGAACAGCACCAACACACAGATGCTCTGGCCTCCACATGCATATATCCAGGGTAACTGAATAAAATATTAAGGACCTCTTCTTTAGAGATTGATGATCTCCTGTAGATCAAGAGCACATCCCCACATCCATTCCCTTCATTCATTTTTAACATTTTTCTTAGAAAACCAAACGCACTCTGAGATATACCTTCATTTTTGGGCTGCATGGCTCTCTTTTGGGCTGCAATGACAGCAAGATGATCGAGCTGAGATATCTATTCAGAGTGATGTGGACAGCAAGTGGGTAATGACTCAGCAGCTCAGACTAAAGCCATGGTAGGCATTTCTTTTCTTGCGCACAGAAACTCAAGGTTAGAGAGCGCCCTGGGAATACATAAAGTCCTTGTCTTGAATAATCTAAAAATATCTATCGGCTGCCATTGCAAAACTTTTTTGATTAATCCCCCCCAAAATGGGACACGGGTGTTATTGCTTCATGAACAACACAAAAACGCTCCACACACAGCATCTCACAGCAAGACCCTCTCTTGTTGCTAAGTTACCAGCCATTGTCAAAAAAAAAAAAAAAGAAAAACAGTACTTACCGTGTCTTTCATGTTGTCCTCTGAACATCTGGAGGGAGACAACTTTTCCAGAGATGGCCTGGAACTCTGGAGTTCCCAACCCACATCAGGGAAAGTCCGATACAGATCCCCCTTGTTGGTCTTTTCTTCGACAAGTGAAGAACTGGGAGGGTATTTCCCAGAATCCTCCGTTTCTGATGAGCTTTCCAATCCCTGCTTAAACTTTTTCATAGGTGGATGTTTCTGAGAATCTGGGTAGTAATTAGTGACCAATTGCTTTCCTTCCTTGAAAGAATCTGAGAGATCTGCACTCCTTGAGTTCTCTGACCTCCACTCAGCTGGCTTGTTTGTAACTTTGTCTTTCTTTTTTTCTGCCATTAGTGAAGGATGCCCATGTACATCTAGCAAGTGGCACAGGAAGTAGCTCTTCTCCAGCTCCACTTCCTCCCAGAGGCACTGCAGAAGCCCGGCTTGCTCCTTGTCTGCTTCCCCATGGAGAGTCTTCAACAGCCCCTCTAGTTTACGGTATATTGCCCCATTGCCTTTACACCCTGAGTTAATTCCTGACAACTTCTTTCCTGCTTTTGTTGTCCGGTCAGGTGTTACAATGCCAGTGATCTCGTCGGCCAGCCTTTGGTGCAGTTCACAGGCCTGCTTGAGGTCAGCGTAATCAAAATGCTGGTTCTCCACATAGGTCCAGGGCAGCTCCAGGACCTTTTCCTTCTCACTTCCAAAACCAGGAATGGGTTGGGATGAGGTTTCAAGACTGCATTGGCAAGGCGAGACTTTTTTGGCCTTCTTGTTTAAAAGCAAATGACTCCTCGATTGCAGGTTTTCTTTTCTGGAGAAGAGACATTGGTGAGTACAGTCAGCTTCATTCTTGTCCATAGTGATGTGGTGTTATTTTATTGGAGGAAGTAGAGACAGAGAGAAAAAGGCCTGGTCAGGAGAGGGTGGAAGGCATGCAATAGGGAAGGATGAACGATGTAGGCATGCAATGGTGAAGTAATGCATTCACGCTGGATTATGGTGGTCACAAGCATGCATTGCATTGTTTCTCCTTATGGCCACTAAAATGGGTAAACATGAGCACAGGTGAATATGCCATGCAGAAAAGAAATGCATAATTCAGAAAGTTAAGAAGACAGTTAAGAGGGTTTACAGAGAATGTCAGAGTATGTTCACTGAGTAATAGTGAGTAACCATGCTTCCTGTAACTGAAAAAGCCATTACTGAAACAAGGCCAGGAAGCTGTTTCCATTCTTTCTGATTTACCAAGCTGTTATTACTGTTTACAATAATGTTCTCAGTTAGACTTTGTAACCGAGACCAACACCTTGTACGGTATGATCATCAGCACTTTTATTAAACTGACAAAGTCTACAACTTCCTAACAAGATGGGATATGTGGGAGAAAAGGATTTTAATGTGCTGGAAATTAATAAAGCTTTATTTCTTTCTTTCTTTCTTTCTTTCTTTCTCTCTTTTCTTACGTTTCTTTTCTTTCTTTTTTCTTTCTTTTCTGTCTTTCTTTCTTAAAAAAAAATTACTGCACTATAAAGACCAAATATAAATTTTACACATTATAAGAAAAAAATGTTATCTAACAAACTACTCTCATTACTAACATGAGGACTTATGTATATATACATATGTAAATGTTTATATCACCTTGCATTTGTTTTATCTATAACATTTGTGAACTTTTATTAACATTTTAATACTTTTATTAAACGTTTATTAACTTTTTTATGATGATGTACACCAACTAGATGTATGGGTAACATATTTAAATGAATAACTCTAATAAATCAAATACGGATTATAATGTAAAATCGTGTCTTTGGTTGCATAATAACGTTATTATTACTTATCACTGACGTTATTTAGACCGTTATACGGCAGATATAACCTTTATATTTGTTTTCTACCTCTATTCAAACAAATCCCGCCTCCTACACGCTGATTGGCCAGGATTATCACATTGTCCAATTAGCGCGCTATCTAGAAGGGTGAACAGGCAGCCGAGCCAATAAACAGCGTTGGAATTGTGAGGATATAGTCGGAAAACGGGTAGCCTTAAATGTACACAACACCAAAGTTCAGACGCAAACGGTTTACTGCTTAGTAAATAACAGCATCTTTGTGGATGTTTGTTGAATTAAATGCATTTCCAGATTAAAAGATGAGCACTGAACACACACACACACACACAGACACACACACACACACACACACTTACCTCTGACACAATGTCCAGCAGCTCCTTAAATTATTTACTGGCCTCGGATTAAGGGTTTATTTCAGTGCTCCAAAGCCTGGGTAAGACGCACAGCAACGACACAGCGTTATGTTTGTTTGTATTTTGTTTTTGCTACACAATCCAGGACGATATCCGCAAAAACACCAGTTGCTTCCACCTCAAGCCAAACGTCCAGCTCCTTAAAAACCCTCATCCTGAAAGCGGCATGTTACCAAGGAGAGCAGACGCGCATTAAATGAAACTACATTGACATCTAGTGGTCATTATCCGGTATTGCAATATTCATTCGATTAAACTTATTCTGAATATTGTAGGTAAATATAACTGTCGATAAATGTTGAGTGAGAAACTTGGTGAAAAAATACACACATAGATCAGTAAGTATCTAAATAAAGGAAAATAGGTAGATAAGCAAAGAATTAACAACTGAGGGTTAAGGGCCTTGCTCAGGGGCCCAACAGTGGCAGCTTGGTGGATCTGGGATCGAACTCATAACCTTCCGATTGGTAGCCCAACACCTTAACCACTAGGCGACCACACGCCCCTAATAGTTAATTAGGTAGATAAGTAAGCAAATAAGTTGATAAACAGATAGGTAAATAAACATTTAAGCAAATAGGTACATAATCAAATAAATAAATAAATAAATAAATAAACAATCAAATAATAACACTTTATGGGGGCACGGTGGCGTAGTGGTTAGCACGTTCGAGTCACACCTCCAGGGTTGGGGGTTCGATTCCCGCCTCTGCCTTGTGTGTGAGGAGTTTGCATGTTCTCCCCGTGCCTCGGGGGTTTCCTCCGCTTACTCCCGTTTCCTCCCCCGGTCCAAAGACATGCATGGTAGGTTGATTGATATCTCTGGAAAATTGTCCGTAGTGTGTGATTGTGTGAGTGAATGAGAGAGTGTGTGTGTGTGTCCTGCGATGGGTTGGCACTCCGTCCAGGGTGTATCCTGCCTTGATGCCCAATGACACCTGAGATAGGCACAGGCTCCCCGTGACCCGAGATAGCTCAGATAAGCGGTAGAAAATGAGTGAGTGAGTGAGTGAGAGAATAACACTTTATTTATTAAATTGCTTGGAATGGAAATTTACCTACAACAGACTCAGCTTGAGTCTGGCATCATAAGACTGACATAACCATCTCATACATATTTAGGTTTGTCAGTTTCTTATTATAGGAAACATATTCTGGGAGTGCTTAAGACCTGTAATGTTGTGAATATTATTAAAACTAGTGGTAAAATAGTGCGTAAGTAACTAAGTCATTTTTTGAAGCTATCAAAAGTTAGAAAAAGAAAAAAATCTTTTTGCTGGTACATGTGAAAACAGATCTCTCCATTATTCAATTTGCTTGAATGAATAATATTTGTAATAAAGGAATGACTAACTTAGCACTCTTTCCTCACACCTGTTCTCAGCCCTATTTTAAACTAGAAGGAGAGTTTCCTGTGCGAAAAGGCTCAGGAATCTTGTGTTACCAACAAACTATGTTCACTGTTTTCTACACTGACCTTTTTAACTAAATGTTGCAATTCCATTTTTGTACTCCATTCTGAATTATGTCCTACATACAACTGCCCTCTCGGCAATACACATATTACAGAATTCATTCGGGAACGCTAGACTGACATGAAGAAAACTTTTTGCGTCATAGGTGCCCTAGATTCTCCTGGGATGGATTTGTGAAGAGGAAGGGACACGAGGCAGTCGACTGAGGTGTTTCATTTACACTGACTAAGGATTTGGCACCTTTTCTAACCAAAATACAAGAGGAAAGATACATGATAATAACAATAGGATGATCCAATCTAATAAGGAAAATAGAAACTAGTTTTTCTTTGGCTTTGCCAAAAATAAGTATGTGATTTTTCCATTCATTTTCTCTACTGCTTATTCTACACAGGGTCTGAATATGGATTCAACAACATTAAAGAAATTTGAATCCATTTAAATTTATGATCTTTAATAATAAATAATTTTTTTTGCCAAATTGCTTGATATACCGTATAATTCTATTTGTTTTGTGGTGGTTTACATACATCATCTATTAGTAGTGTAGTATTTGAAGTTCCAAATTTTTTATTATTATAATTTTTTGTCTTTAATTCTGTTTTTGTTCAGTAACTCGTCACGAGTGCATTACTAGTCATTAGAATAGACCCTTCTCATAGTGAAATGGGACTGTTAGAAAAATGAAAGCTGATTTTACAAATAAAAACATTGTCACTTTCATGGAGATGCCACTAAACCCAATTAATCAAGTCATAACCACTTTTAATATAGACATGGAGGAGACAGGGACAGTAGGGACTGGTTTATTGATCTCTCTGAGAGCATGTTACATAAAGCCTCTATCATATTTTCATGTCTTGACCTTAATTGTCTTGATCAGTAGTAGTAGAATATGAGAAAGGGGAGTGAACATGTTGTAAGAAAACGAAAACATTAATTTAAACAGATGAAAGTGAACTCTTGCAAACAATGAGGTAGGACGTTTAAAACTTCACAATCCTCATATGATGATTATAGTCTGTTTTAGACGTCCCACCCATCAACAGTTGACTGAACATCTAATGCAAATGGCACACAAAACTGGAAACACTTCAAAAGTTTTGAAGCCGTCATCTGATTGGTTGGATTCTAAAGCATTTTCAAGGGATGTGTGTCGCCTTTTTGAAGAAAATGAAGTTCACGTTATAGACTCATTAATTTGCTCAACTTTTTTTAGTAAATGGTCTACGGTTGCATACTGGTCTGTTTTTCAAGGACCTTGATTTTTTTTTACAATTTCACACCCTTAAGAATGACGCTGAGCAAAACCAACTGTGATTGGTTACTTTACATGTCAGTGAGACAACTGCTTGTGTCGTCTTTAGATAATAAAAGCTACAATGGAGTCCAGACATCCTGCTGTTATTCTGAAAATCTGGCTACGTGAGACTTTACACAATAAAGGACAATTGGAAGTTTAATGATCTATTCATAATGATACAAATACCTCATTAATTATCTCTAATAATTTAATATAAGAATAAGTATTTGTTATTGATGTATGAGAATAGTCTGCATGTAATTTCAGTAACTGAGTTCCCAGGTACAGAGACAGGAACCATATGAAGATGTATTTTAAAGAAATGAATTGTCATTTATAAATAATGGAGTACCTGGTGGACTTGGCTAGAAGTTAGTAGTTGTAGCATCTCTTATTTGGTTAAAAAAACAAAAAAAGCAAGACATGTACATCTCAGGAGATACATTACAAGCAACATGTTACATTTTAATATGAACAGGAGTTGCCCTGGTAATCAATATGCCATTCTCTTCTCCATCCTGGTTCCTGATGACCTCATTTTGCCAGCAATTATTCTACGAATCCCGTGGGTTTAAAGGGGTATCTATGCTAGTGCTCATATTACCCTGAGTTTCTTTATCCAACAAAAGTTTTTAGCATTATCTCACATCTTATTGGGGGAAGCTATAAAGTGAGTGGCTTCTATTACATCAATAATGTAGGACAGAATCACTGACGTCAACAACATAGATTTGGTAAATTAACATAGTTTTGTAAATTAGACTTTCTAAATTAGATCTAACCCCAAGTGATAGTAGTGATTGGCAGGCTTTAGTACATACTATGGGCAATAAATCCACTACCTCAGCCTACATTTCTAGCAAACACAATCTTTCAGTAATTGTGTCTAAACCTATGTGTAATCTCAGCCTAGAATAATATATTCTCTTTTGTCAAAACACTTGTATCATCTTCCTAATTTCTGTGTCACCGCACAATTAGATGTGATTCGGTTTTCTCGTTCCTTTTGTTTGTTCTATCATTTCTGTGATCAGTCCTTTTTAGGGAATTAACTTTCTGCCAACTAGAACCCGTAACGGATAGTGAGTGTGAGAAAGAGACGGAAGAGAAAAGAGAAATCAGGACAGAGAAACAAAAAGAGAGTTCCAGTCATCCTTCCAACTGCGGTCCGCTGGAGTTATGGTAGAGAAGCTGTGAGATGAATGTACAGGAAGGTACCAAAGTTTGTCGCAGGCACATGGATGTTCCAGAAACTAACTAAAGTATATTATCACATAAGGAGACATCATAATTAGAAACAGAGAATGTTTCTTGGAAATATAATGGAGATAGAAAATAATGGTTTAAATAAATGTAATTGTTTGCAAGCACAAGATTCATCTTTTAATCTCCTACCAGTTGAGACATACAGTATAAGAAATTACTTTCTATGATAGCTGTACTTGTGTTCTATAAGTGAGCTTTGGCTGAATGTGCATTGTGTTGTTGTCATGATGATGTCATGGCCTTGTGGAAATCTATGAAAAATCTCCTTTAGTAGTTATAGTAACAGTTAAATTTAGGAGAACTGTCCTTGACGTTGTCCAACATATTGGCCTTTAATATGAACTATCATATTTTATATTATTTACCATAAAATAATGTAGAAAAGCTTTTTTCCGAGATTTCTGACATAAACACACTGTGTCCTAGAATGTTTCATCGAAACAAGGTGAAAAAGCCCTTTTCAAGCTTGTCAGATGTGTGCTTATGTAAGGTTGCACGAAAAACACCTTTAGGAAGGTGCTAGAGGGCTGAGAGTCGCGGAATCGCATTTTCAGCCCTTGAGATGCACGTTTGTACATGCATGCAGTGATTCACTCAAAACACACGCTGATACCTAAGATTTCATGAAAATGATCATACCACACACAAATCATCAGATTTTCGAGCATTAATCATATTTTTATGATACGGCTTGAAGCCATAGTCTAACCTGACCTTCCTTTTATCTCTAAGATTCTAAAATAAGGTTTTAGCTCAATAGTTGAGTTGATCCTTGTATGATATACATGAAAACCTTTTGTTGGTATTGAATGTGTATTGGTTAACGTTGTACATGACCGTCTACTGGCCTCTGTTTCCTTGTTTGTATTACCAGAGTTTACTAACACCTTTAATTCTATAAATCATAATATTCATTTAAACAGACTATCATTTATGTAGGGCTCTTTTCAATTAGGGAATGGCTCTTTTCTTGCTCAGGTCTATGTACAAAAGGAATTTGGTGTTCCACAAGGCTTTGTTCTAGGGCCGTTGTTGTTGTTGTTTGTTATATGATCTAGGTGTTATTCATCATAAACATGATGAAGTTGCTTTGGCTTCAGTTCATCTTTGAGAGCCATTTAGATATTTCAGTGTTGTGTTGCATGCTTGCGAAGCCAAGAGAGAACTGCAGTAGTCTTAAATTAAGATGACAAAGAAATGAACAAGTTCCTGAGTGGCCTCTAGGGAAAAGGGAATATTCTGGTCTTGTAAAGGTGAAAACTATGCCTGAGTCAGATTACTGATAAGAGATCATCTTGATTTAGTAGTGAATCTCCAGGGATATATAACTTATTGTGTCAAATTGCAGTACAATGATCCAAGATTATGAAAAGAACATGTTTCTCATCAGTTGAGACCTGTCTTGTCTTCATTGAGAACCAGGAAAAGGAGGCTTTTTGGGGACAATGTGTCCTAAACGTCTTTGCAGTTTGTCTCTCATGGGTGTTTGGAGAATGCTACCATTGTTGCTTGTGTCTGTGAACTTTTAAATGTTCTTATATGAGATGGCACTAGCTAAAATGAATACACTTTGCATGCTTGTATATATTTATTTAAAAAAGACATTTTATATTGTAGTTAAAAAAATGTTCTAGTTTTGATTGCCAAATGCAGTACCCAGGTTGTAATTAAAACTGTAAGAGCTAACATAATTTGTAAGGGGTTTCTAGAAACAGTGAACAAACCATGCAGTAGGGCAGATGCACTTTATATGACTAGGACAAACTTACATAAGTCCTTAGCTCTGTGTTGTTCTATGTAGCTTTGTGTTGTTCTATGTAGCACAATGGTCCCGGAGAAACGCTGTCTCTCTATGTACTGTTTCAGCTATATATGGTTGAAATGACGATAAAACCTTCTTGACTTGGCATTAACATCAAATTAATATTAAAGCTGACACAGAGAAAGTTTCTTGTTAGGAGAGAAATATAATGGAGAGAGAAATAATAATTCTGGAAGCTGAGCAAACATTATTTTGCATGATACAAAAACTCTTTAGTGGGTTACCATTGTACCAGTGTCTCTAAAGTATAAGATGCTAATTCTTTAAGAATTGTAGTTTTTGGTGATTGTTGTGGCCAAAAATACTTTTTTTTTTTTTTTTAAATTTGCACTGTACCTTGCAGAGATGTTTATGCTTTTTCTCTCACAGCTACTTAAATTGGTGAAAATGCAAGCATAGGATTCTTCTTTTAAACTCCTACCAGTAAAGACACTTATGTAAAGACTTTCAGCTGTCTGTGAGCTCCTTTGTATATCATAGAGTTTGCTTGATATTGTATTAATTTCTGCAAAAAAAAATAAAATAAAAATAAATCACAAAAACCTGCAGGGACTGATGTGTACCTTTACAGAACTTACAGTAGCTTTAAAACTTTCTACACTCTCAGACAAAAATGTACTGTACTTAACTGTACCATTGACACTCCAGAAAGTATATACGTAGTGGACCGTTATAACTTATTTAAAACATATTTATGGTACATAGTTATATTCTAAGACTATTGCCAGACCATAAATACAGTAAGTTAAAATGAACAGAAAACTCAAAATTAAACTGAAATGAAGCTAGATACTACATTGACTTTTCAAGATGAAAGCTCCAATTAGGCTACAAAAGATAAGTCTTTATGGCTTTCAACCCGGTGAAAGCAATGGTACAATTTAGTATCAGTTTTCTGACAGCACAAGTGTATAAAAACTACATCCGTATATACAGTACGTTAAGCTGCACCAACAATACCATATCAAATGACACAAAGTTCCACATTCATCTATTTTTTTCTTACTATGCATTCACACATTGGCACACACATTAGCCATTATCATTGTACGCATAAATAGACCAGCACTTTCCGAGAGCCGAGCATGAAACTAGAGATGCTCTGGTACCAGTGAAGGGCTGGCTTTCAGCTGTCCCTCTTTCTTCTTTTTGTCCTTTCCTTGCTCCTCTTCATTCTTTGCACTGACAGTGGTAGAGACCAGGTGTCCAGGCATGCATTAGTAAATAATAGTGATGCCTTTTTTAGGCCTTATATAAACTGCAGGAGAAAAGTCAAATACGTATATCCTCGGAGATGAAAGACCCTGTATCTCTGCAGCTGGACACTGTTTTTTCCCCCTCCTTTTCTTGCATGAGGTTCCTATGTGTAACTCCAACTGGTGGAAAACTGTCCCGTGAGTTACCAGCAATCTGAAATCGCAGGACAAAATCTACTAAGTTTTATGGTGATAAAACTTGTGGGGATTATATTATTTGTCTTGTGAGGGCAAGAAAAAGCCTGCAATTTTCTAAGGTATGTTTCTCATCTTAACGATCTTGTCATACATATTTTTTATGTGTTTGTCAGAAAGCTGGAATCAGCTCTTTAGATTCACCAAAAATGGACATTCAACAAACCGCTGTGTGATTTCTGAAGCTTAAATTAGCTAGTAATGGAAAGTTTTGTGTTCTGTAGGGAAACTTTTATTTATTGAATTTTATTGCATCATCCTTTGTTTTCCTACACTTTTTTAAAAATATATAAGACTTCCTATTTGTTATCTTGGTTTAATTGATAGTAAGTCAACTCTTATTATTAATGTATTAATGCTGGAAGATGCAAGGATGAAGCGTTAGGAATTTATAAATTCCAACAAAATTCCCAAAATCTCGACGTGCAGAAAAACAGAGAGCAAGAGCAAGGGGCAGACAAAGACTTTCTCTTTTTTTAGTAAAAAAAAAAAAAAAAAAAAAAATCTTTTTTATTTGTGACTGGTTTTAATGACCAATTTTTGTGCACCTGAGATCTTTCAGCTCAGAGTTAGTAAGAAGAGGAAAGGAAAGGGAGGGGAAGCATGAGCGACACAAAAGGCAACATTATTCCCCTGCGGATCCATGAATGGCGTATTGAAAAACATAACACTGGAGACTAGATTATTTTTCATGCTTTATAACTAGAGTGTTTGTCCTCTGGCTTAGAGTGCTCTGTGAGAGCAACGTTTAAACATGGGGATAATTAGTGCATGGCAGTGTTAAAAAATCAGCAGGCCCTAATTGCAGGGAAAAGAGGCCATATGACTGGATTTTACAAGCAGCTTAAAATGTCCACAGCCAAGCAGCATTGCAGAGAAGAGTGAGATTTACCAGGAGGAAGTAGGAAAGGGAGAGGGGTTTTGATGAAAGATGCAAACACACCATTAAGCGAAAAGTACACTATCATTTGCTGTTTCTGATCTTGGAGTCATTAGGATTTTGCATTTCCGTTGAAAGTATTGAATGCATCCGATTTAGTTCTTCAGCTAATCACCTAGCACTTTATGAGCTGGTCACTCAGTAGCTAAGTTCGAATCACAGGAGAAACAAATTTAGCTAAGGAGGAGCTTTGGTGAACTGGTTAAGAAGAACGTGAAGCCAGGGCATGGTCAGGCTCTGCTTTGTGAATGGATAGACAAATAAGAATTGTGTAACAGCAGGATAAGAGGATGTCAATGTCAAATTGCTTTATACAAAAAATTGCAGTATTTTTGGGCAAGAATACAATAAACATGTGTCAACACACTTGCCTATGACTGCATGGGTTTTCAGGTTGCTAAGAGATAACTCAATTGGAACCATTGTTATTCATAATTAAATATACAGTATGTATAGCACCTCGTGCTTAGTTTCTCCAGTTCAGGTGGTGACTTGAATGTTGAATGTTCAAATTTGGCTAAGAAGGAGCTTTGGTGAACTGGTTAAGAAGAATGTGGAAGAGGGGGCGTGGCCTAGTGCTGTGATTGGAGGGCTAGTGCTGTGATTGGAGGGCGGAGCCAATTGAAGTGAGTGGTAAGGATCACACGCCCCTGTCGAATTGTATTAATGACTGTTCTCTGTTGCAGTTAGCCGTGGCAGGGATAAAAGAGGGAGAACTGAGAGCTGAGTGAGAAAGACGGACACACAGAGCGGTGTGTGTGTGTGTGTGTGTTTGTGAGTCTTGCATTGTGATCTTAAAGGCTCCCAAAACTTCCTAAAACCCTCTACAATGAATTACTAGAAAAAGTTGTTTTTAATTTACAAGTCTAGTAGTGTTTTTATTATTTTAGTGCTTTGTTGGTCTTGGAATTGTACAGCTTGCTGCAGCACGAATTCCTTTTACTCCTTTATTTCACTTTTGTGGCCTTATTATCTACATCTCAGTAGTGGTGAATCTGGAGCCTATTCCAGGAACAGTGGGAATGAGGCAGGAATGCACTCTGGAGACGATGCCTGTCCATTCAAAATCTCATTCACAAATTTAGGGATGCCAATTTACCATTTTTGCGAGGTGGAAGGAAACCAGATAACCCAGAGAAAGCCAATGCAGAGCAGGCAGAACGCCGCAGAGACAGTAAACCAGGCTCAATTACAAAGTGTGAACATTGGAGAAATCTGTTGCCACCGTGTGACCGATTTCTTTAAATGTAGCATGTTATCAACATGGTGAGCTATGGTGATTTTTTACCGCCTTTATTTCTTTTCTTTCTTTCTTTCTTTTTTTTTAATTTTATGGATGTAAAAAAAAAAGTACCCTTGACTGACACCTCACTAGTGGTCCAGTAAAATAACTATGAAACAAAAGCATAAAAACAAATCAATAAATTAACAAATATCTTAAAGTTCCAGTGAGCATGTATCTGATGTCTCACAGTCTTTTGTGTAGCCTTTTCTGGTTTCTTTGAGCCACCACACCCCCGCCCTCGTATTATTCCCCTCTGATTACCTCCGTCACTGGACAGAGGGAGACGAGAGGCGCCCGGCTGGTGTCATCAGCTGCCTAAGCATTCTGGAGAGCCCCAGTGAAAGATTCACAGGAAACAGTCCTTAGGTCCCAGAAACAGGCAGCAGAAACAGCTTTTTGTGCCATCGGCCCCGGAATGTCCACTATCTGCTTGGGCCCAATATCAAATTCTCTACTCATCCTGGGATCCTGTGCCCCAGCCTGCCGCTTGCTCACATTCCATTGGAAGGTCAGGAGGGATTTAGGAAAAACAAAACGGAAAATAAAAAGAAAGAAAAAAAGTCACAGGAATTGATCTTTAGCATGACTGATAGACATCAGTGTTACAGCATGTCAGTGTCATGTCAGTGCTTCGAGAAATGCATGCTTTATTGTAAAATTTGTAGCATTTTGCATAAGCATACAATAAACATAAATGCACACTGTTTTCTATGAGTGCATGAATTTTCAGCCTGAAAACTAATAAACCCTATTAACCCTACTGTAGATGTGGAGATATGAATACTTCTTAAAAATGTATGGAGAATCTATTCAAACAAAAACTATCTATTCAAACAATTTTTTCCCTTTTTCTGTTGAAATGGTCCAACAGAACCTCTCTCAGCATTAAGTCTAATCGATCTTTGGACATTCTTTCATCCATTATTTTATTGTTCATTTAGTTATTCAGTACAAAGTAAATACCCTCGAATTCACTCTGGGGTGTCATTTTCTTTTAATTAGCATAAATATAAGATGCAGTATGTAGTATGTAGTTTTGCCACCTCACAGTTACAGGGTCCTGGGTTTGATCCGGAGCTCGGCTTACTAACTGTGGAGAGTTTTGCATGACGGTGAATGCGTTTATGGATTCGCAATATTGTTTTGGTTAAACAGCCTTGTTTATCAAATTGCTATTTACGTCAAGATGCAGAATACTATTGACACAACCGCTGTCCAATCAGAACAGAGAAAGCAAAGCTGAAGACAAGTAAATTTCCAGACACTGTAGACTCACTAATGTCTTTTGACATCTGTGTGACTACCAATCTGACTGTGACTACAGTACCAATGTGTGTGTGAATGTGTGTTTGTGTGTCCATATGTATATATACAGGTATCTTGGTGGCTCCTTCCTCAGACTGCCATGCGAGACCAGGGTGTGCTCAATAGTGTGTGCAGCCGCTGGAAAGCATCCACGTGTGTCCTCGTCTCTTTCCTGGCGTCACTGCTCCTGCTGGCCTTTAACATGCGCCTACCACTCGGTGAATACACAGGATGTGTGTGTGTGTGTGTGTGTGTGTGTGTCATCCTTATCAAAACAGAACTGAGAAGGGACGGATCAATTCACTACAATTATGTTATTAAAAAGGCAGACAAACAGTTGTGTGCTTAGTATTAAGCCCGCCTGAAGCAGGCTGAAGGCTGAAGGCTGAAGCTGGAGATTGGAAATATCCTCAATATCCTTTACAGACCCTGAAGAGCTTAAACCTTCATCTGGATCTTTAGTATTATTGTTGTTCTCTACTCCAGAGTATGTCTCTCTGGAAGGTACTGTAAATGTACCTGTAGATAAATATATAGATCATCATCAATATCTTAAAATGAGTTGAAACTCAAACAAAGGTGCTTAGATGCATGCAGAAGCAAAATGGATCTCTCTAGACTTGTTAATTAATGTTGAAGACGTGCGCGTGTGTGTGTGTGTGTGTGTGTGTGTGTGGTGTGAATTCAAATATTGTCCCTTGAAAGTATATTAGAGTTTCTACACTGAGTTTATTGGCTTTGACTAATATGGTTCAGTTTGCTGTGCATTTTTTCTCCTGCAGATCACAAAGTGACGAGACGATCAGTTTTAAGTAAGTAATTCTTATCTATTACTATTCGATTGACATTACAAGACTTAACTCATATTGCACAGTTGTACTATATTAGATATTTCAATAAAGTAAGCGATTCTTGTTCATAGTACCCTAGGTTTAATCAAGGATTTCATTTTTATTAGTAAAAGTAGCACTGACCAATAAACTGACCTAAATGGCCTAAGGCTGACCTCAGGAAGATTTCTGATGGTGCTTTTGTACGGCACAGAAATTAAACACCAAGGACAGAGTGTCTGTTGGGTGAGACGTGAATGTCTCGTCCTTGAACGACATCATGAAAACAAGATCTTAAATATAGCCAACCAGTGTTGATTGAAATGAGTCACATAAGGGAGATGAGTCAAAGCCAGAGATCCTCATGACTGTGGCACAGAATATTGTAAGAATATAATCTAAACATTTAAATACTTTCCACAGTAGGTAATCATGTACCAGATACCACAAGTTTTACAACCACACTGTCCAAAAAAATGTAAAATAAGTTCATATCTTATATACAGCTCTATTAGTAGTTAGCTTTAGATGTTATCAATACTTTAATTATCTTTTTGAATGAAACCATTTAAAGAGTTTAAGTGGCTTATAACTTAGAACGATAATTATAAGTTATTGCGCTTCACAGACGTATATATTTTTATATAATCATACGTTGGTGATGTCATGGTGTACATCGCTATGTATAAAGTATACGTCTACTCTGTACTGTGTCTAGCTACTAAAACAGACTGAGCTAAATTGGCTTCCTGTTTCATTAGGTCTAAAATTACAGGAAAATAGATATAGTAGATAGTGAACTGTAACTATGGAGGGCCAAGAACCTCCTTTCAACAAATAATTTGACTAAAATTTCTCTCTCTCTCTCTCTCTCTCTCTCTCTCTCTCTCTCTCTCTCTCTCTCTCTCTCTCAGGCAATAACAACAGGACAGTCTACACCCAGAACCTATGTGAGCCTATTCTCACACTAATTTCCTCTTCTCTAATGCACTTACTTCAGGCAAAGAACACATCTATTAAAAATCTATTAGAGCCCCACCACACACACACACACACACACACACACACAAACACACACAAACACACTCAAAATCAAAGGAAGGCAGAGAAAGATTGGGAGGAAGGATCACATAAAGATCCAAGGCGAAAAAAAAACAGGTCACTTCCTCTTGTTCTCAATTTACATAATCCCCTTTTCCATCACTGTGCCACCTTTCTCTCTCTCTCTCTCTCTCTCTCTCTCTCTCTCTCTCTCTCTCTCCTATCTTATTCATTTCTGGGAGTCATATTTCATCTTTAGCCTTATTTTATGCCTTAAATCAATGAGGATTAGAAGCATTCTTGTGATGAGCTATCATCAGATGCACATAGCTCCTCTCTTATTCCCTCTTGTGTTATTAGGAACAGACAGGAAGGCACTACAGCATTCACTACAGCATAGCATATGGAGGTCAGACATAGACTAATAGAAGACACAACCAAGATTATTTGATTGACGAGCAAGCTGAGGCCACTACCATGTGTGTATCGAGTTTGCATATTCTCACTGACCTTTGACAGTTTCCTCCAGGTTCTCTGGTTTCCTCCCCTAGTCCAAAGACATGCATTGTAGGCTGATTGGGATTTCCAAATTGTCCATAGTGTGTGTGTGATTGTGCCCAGTGATAGACTGCCATCCTGTCCAGGGTGTACCCTGCCTTGTGACCTGAGTCTCCTGATATAGACTCTAGGTTCCCTGTGACCCAGTAGAATAAGTGGATAGGATGGATGGATGGATGGATGGATGGATGGATGGATGGATGGATGGATGGATGGATGGATAAATGAATGGATGGATTGACGGATGGATGGATGGATGGATGGATGGATGGATGGATGGATGGATGGGCAGGTTGTGCTGTTTACTAAAACTCTATCAGGTTAGTTGGTCAGAGTAGAATAACTACAAGAAGGTCAAAGCAGGTAGTAGCTGAAGTAGCTGAAGTTACAGGTAGTAAGGAATATAACCTAATACAATATGTGGTTTTAATTTATTGATTTAAAAATAGACAGAATATCATTTTTGTTATCTTAACAACAGTTCTTCTAAATTCGTGCCTGGTTATCTCACCTAATAATCTCCTTTACTAAACTGTTTAAGTTGGTTAATACAGCATGTACCAAAACACAGGTATGTAGTTACATGAGAGACAAACGTAGGACTGAAGCTAAATTACAACAGAAATTTCATCCTGACGTCTGTAAAAACACTTCCCCCCCTTCAAATCTCCATGTTAGCTTGTTCTTTTTAATAAAATATATTCCAGCACACATTTTTACTGCTCACTGCTTTATTCTCCTGTCCTCCTTGTCCTTCAGTGCGGCTGGTGAACGGCAGGAGCCGGTGTGAGGGCCGTGTTGAGGTTCAGTACAATGGTACATGGGGCACGGTGTGTGATGATGACTGGGACATGGTGGATGCCAATGTGGTTTGCCGACAGCTGGAGTGCGGTCTGGCTGTAGCAGTGGGCACAAGTTCCCGCTTTGGACAGGGCTCTGGGCCAATCCTGCTTGACAATGTTGACTGCAATGGGGGAGAGACAGACCTGAGCCAGTGTGGCAATCAAGGCTGGGGCATCCACAACTGCTACCATTATGAGGATGTGGCTGTGACCTGCAAAGGTAAAGCCGAACAAATAGAAATGTTACTTTTCTATTTTTTAGTTAGAAAAAATAACAAAATTGCAGTCTATTGAGTGAACATCTATCTATCTATCTATCTATCTATCTATCTATCTATCTATCTATCTATCTATCTATCTATCTATCTCTGCAGGTAACACTGTGTTAGGACCTCAAGGACTGTCTGAGGAGCCCAGCACTCTAGCTCGCAGGAACTCTGGTTTATGTAAGCCATTGATAGTTTAAAAACCTTTATGCTGTGATGACATTTTCTTTCGGTGGCACTGTACAGTTTTGTAACAAAAGGCAGAGCAACTGCTTAGTCATATATAATATTCAACATTTCCATATTTGTATAAAAAATAAAATGGAAAAAGCTTCCATTTTTATATTGCCAGGTTGCTACTACTGTATTAAAAATGACTATTATGCATATTAAGATTGTCCATTGTCTAATCAAAGGCTAGGTATTGAAGCCATTTGACCAGTCATTGGAATGACCACCATATTATACAATATATTTACACATTGTCTTGATTTACTTTTATTTGACAAGTTTAGGAATAAACCATTGGCTAAAAAGCTACTTTTTATACTCAGAACACTCAGAACACATATATTCCTTCTGACAGCATTGGACGGGTCAATCCGGTTGGTGGGCGGCTTGGACCAATGTCAGGGCCGGGTGGAAATCTACTACCGGGGCAGCTGGGGAACAGTGTGTGACGATGACTGGGGTTTACGAGACGCGGCTGTGGTTTGCCAGCAGATTGGATGTGGTCCTGTTGTCACCTACACTACCAATGCCTACTTTGGCTATGGCAAAGGTCTCATCCTGCTAGACAACGTACACTGCAGTGGTGCAGAGAGTCAACTGGCCGCATGCTACAGCCTTGGTTGGGGGATACATAACTGCGGTCATCACGAGGACGCTGGAGTCATCTGTACAAGTAAGTTCAAGTATGAGTAACCAAATGTGAATGTTGGATGATTGTGGAAAGTGTGAGTTCAGAACTTCTGCCACTTTGAATTCTCTCCCTCTCTATCTCTCTCTCTATCTCTCTCTCTCTCTCTCTCTCTCTCTCTCTCTGCAGGACTGACCACCACTTCTGCTCCTCCTGTGAACACAGAGACCATAGACAATGCATTCTTACATACTGACATCCCAGCAGGTATAAATAGCATTCATGTATTATCTTTACATGCTCACAAATAGAAAAAATAGAAGAAAAAAAATAGAAAATAGAACGGGGGCATCGAAGCCTTTATTATCACCACATATACATTAAAGCACAGTGGAATTCTTTTCTTCACATAGCTCAACTGAGGAGGTAGAGCTTTCTATGTAAATCTAGCAGAGTGGATTTTAGTGGATTCATTTAAATAACCCATTTCATAGTGTACACACTTACAGATACAGTATGTATATGTATCATACTTTAACAGCTCACAGATTAACACACAGTGCATGAACATTCACACACCAGTAGGACTCGGTTAGATCAGTACGCTTTTGCAGTACCTCTATTAGCTCACAGGTGGGCGATATTTTCCAGAATAGATAAGAGACTGTGATCAATACACCACTTTGAGATGCTTTTTTTGCTTTCTATCTTTGGGATATGTTTTTTTTTTATTTGCTTTCTTCAGGGACGGGAATGACTATTCCAGTTACAAAGACAACACCAACTAATCCAACCACATCCTTTACCACAAAAGGTAACAAATTGCACTGTCACAATATCAGAGTCTTTGACATTTAATTTTAATGTTGCAGAGAAGCGGTGGCCCAGCCTGATCAAAATGGCCGTCAAGGATGACTCAACATTGTTTCATGAAATCTGCAGATATTTAACGATATTTTACTTCCGTCCTGAGGTTTTGCTCAGCCGTATTGCATTTATTACCATAAAGATGACATACTATAGTAAAAGAACAGACAGAATGTTTACTTGACATTTGTCCACTCCTCCATCCAGAGCAGCCCACTGTCCGTGTGGTGAATGGGAACAGCAGCTGTCAGGGCCGTGTGGAGGTTTTATACAAAAACATCTGGGGTACAGTGTGTGATGATGAGTGGGATATGGAGAACGCTCAGGTGGTGTGCAGGCAGCTGGGGTGTGGCCCGGCCATGGCGGCCATCCCGCTGGCTTACTTTGGCTATGGCTCTGGTCCCATTCTGCTTGACAACGTAGACTGTGATGGCAATGAGAGGCTGCTTACTGACTGCTTCAACCTGGGCTGGGGACAACATAACTGTGGACATCATGAAGATGCTGGAGTCATTTGCTTTAGTAAGTGAGAAACTAAATATAGGTGCAGTCCAGACATTAAATACAAAGATGCTGCATTTGAAATGTGAAAAGCAACAATGACCATGAGAGGAAAATTTATACTTCAATTTAAACATAAATAATGTTGAGTAATTGAGGCTACAGTGGGCACAGGCTCACCAAAATGCTCATTTACAGCATTTTGGGAGATATTTATATTTATGTTATTTTAGCAAATGCCCTTATCCAGCAGTTGAGAGTTAAGGGCCTTTCTCAGGGGCCCAGCAGTGGCCGTATTATAGTCTTGGGATTTGAACTCACAAACTTCTGATCAGTAGTCTGACAGCTTAACTTCTGAGCTACCATCTTTTAAATATCCAGTTTCAGCCTAGTGTAGCCACAGATTCCTGTTCTTGGCTGACAGGAGTGGAACCCGATTGGCTCTCTGTTGCCAGAGTCCATCCTCCACAAAGCTCAGTGCATTCTGAGATGTCTTTCTGCTTATTATAGTTGGAAAAAGTGGCTTTATGAGCTAACAAAACAGTCAAAACAGTCTGTCCATTCTGTCATCAACAAGATGCTTCAGCTTGCAGAGCTGCTGCCAATTTTTTGTTTTGTTTTCACATCATTTTGTGTAAAGTACAGAGACTGTTGAGTTTGCCAATCAGAGGAGATCAGCAGTTTCTGAATTATTCAATCTGGACTGTCTGGCACAAACATCCATGATATGGTCATAGTCACTGGGATCACATTTTTTTCTCCATTCTGTTTGATGTGAACATTATCCGAAAAAACACACACAAATGCACTCTAAAGCTAATTTCATGTTTTATCCCTTCCACTCTTTCTCTTTTCCTGTTTTGAAAATATGAACATCCTTATATCTATTTTCAACCCTAACCCACAGCTACACTTTTATACAAACAGTTGCCAACAAGAAAAATACACTGTCCGTATACACAGACGCTTTAATACTACAACCCAGGACAGTGTCAGGAGCACACAATCCATGAGTAATGAAGTAGTGTCCCAAAGCCTGCAGAATACAGAGGCCAGTCATGGAACATCAGCATCAGCTGAGGCCCACAGCAGAAGAAGCTCCAGTCGGTTTAGCCACATGCAGCTGCAAAACCCCAAAATATATCCAAGCATGTGCCTAATATACACATTCACACCAAGCTGAATATAGACGAGAAAGAAAAATAAATGCATATGATGCCTATGAATGCAACAGAATAAGGTTTTAGGCCCATGTGGGAGTAGATGGAAAAATGAAACACTGAAATTTTGCAGGTTTATATTAAGCCTGAGATTATAAGTGATGAGATACATCACTATATACTGTATATATTTTAATACTAGGAGATTATTGAAGCGAGTTACTGGTGTCGTCTAGCTCAGAGACTTGGTCCCTATTTAAATTTGAACTCTCTGAATCAGGTGACAGGTATTTACAACAGAAATATACATTTTTAATAAAATATATGAAAAATATTTTCCTATGCTTATTTTTTTCTGCTCATGTCACTCTGATGGTGCATTTGCTAATAACAACACCTGCTAATGTACAATAATGTTGTCTCGGTTTTAGAGATGGAAAATTCATGATTTCATTAAGTGAATCCACTCTGAACATGCACTCAGACCAGACCAAACTCAAAGCATGCAAGCTGGTTGCATAAGCTTTTCTTTCTCTTTTTTTTTTCTGTTCAGCTTCCCCAGGCTGGGCGGGAACATCGAGAAGCTTTGGGGTGACTGATAGGATCATAACCACTCCCCCACCAGTGGAGGGTAAGGATCGAAACACATTATGTACATTAGGGCAGTTATTCATTTCTGAGCATGTTATTCTGTAACTATATTCGGTAACGGATTATTTAGTGTTTAGTATGTAGGAAAGTTGTGTCAGAAACAGTGAAGGGTTTAAATCTGAATATATATATAGTTATAGTTATAGTTATAATTCTATAACCAGTATTTTTTTTAACATTTATCCATATTGCAAATATCTTTACTCCTATATATTCACTCAAATTATGCATATTAATTAGATTTTGCTTTACTCGTTTTATTTGTTGTTCTACTGCCTTTTGATTTTGGATTTCTTTTCTTTTTTTTTTTTACTCTTATATAAAGCAATTTTGAGTTGCCTCATGCTTTTCTCTCTCAGTGATTGGATGTTTTGATGTAGACCTTTAGATGCATCCTGTTGTGTCTCTTGAGTTAATCTAAAGATTTTACCCCTTTTCTTAAGTAAAAATATTTCCAAATTAATACCTAAAACCTCATAATAATTTTTATATTGTACTAAAGTGCACTAATTGCCTCCAGTTTTTTCCATTTCTGCATTAGGACAAATGCATTTCATGTACTCTCTCTCTCTCTCTGTCTCTCTCTCTCTCTCTCTCTCTCTCTCTCTCTCTCTCTCTCTCTCTCTCTCTCTCTCTCTCTCTCTCTCTCTCTCTCTCTCTCTCTCTCTCTCTCTCTCTCTCTCTCTTTCCTTCTTTGTAGGTGCAATGAGGCTGTCAGGTGGTCCGCACCGTTGTGAGGGCAGAGTAGAGCTGTATCACCGTGGTGCATGGGGCACAGTGTGTGATGATGCCTGGGATCTCCCTGATGCCCAGGTTGTGTGCAGGCTGCTGGGTTGTGGTGATGCTATAGCTGCACGTGTGGAGTCCTTCTATGGAGCGGGCCTTGGCACCATTCTCCTGGACAATGTGAAGTGCACAGGAGCGGAGCTGTCACTCCAGGAATGCTCTCACATACCATGGGATGTGCACAACTGTGACCACTCAGAGGATGCTGGTGTGACATGCTCGCTCACATGACTCCGCCCATCCACAGAAGCCACTCCCATTCCACTCTACCTGAGGTCTATAGAGCGGCAGGGAATGGAGTATGAAGACAACAGGACATGTACATTTTGTAAATATCCACTCACAGTGATATGCTGAAGATATAAAAGGCTCCTGGATGATCTGACACAAAAAGAAATGACAAATTATGCTTATATACAGAAATTGGTCGATTTTTATTTTATTTATGCACTTTATGAATGTATGAATAACAAATACATAGAAACTGTATGTATAAATATGACACCAAGATTAGTTTTTCAACATTTGTTATGTAAAAGTGATTGGTACATGGTGAAAAACCTTTATCCCGTATTTTTTTTCCTAGATACCATATTAAGATATATAGTATGCGAGCATGTTTTGCTAGTCATGCTTGCCATTGCATTGTGGAGCTGCTGGGACTTTCATTATTCACATATAAGTTTTGGCTAAAGACTAATATACTTAAAATACCAATAAATGGGTAATTGGAAAGTTTTTTTATTCTATTAAATATAAAGCTATAAATAAAACACCAAATGTCATCTAAAAAAGATACACTGAAAAATATATGTCTATACATACTCTAGCTAGAATATTTAGATTAACAAAACGATATTCTCAGGTTTAAAGATTGTTAATTGCATTAGTTAAACATGATGTAAAAATATCGCAAACTGAGAGCTTTAGTTTTCACATGACCGTTCTTTACCTTCACTAACACCACTCAAAACTGCCAGAGTAGTTCATATCGACAGATTGGGATATTTTTGTGGGACAGGATGAACATTTTGTGCAAATGTCTAAAATAAACATTTCACTGTGCAAATGTCTTAAGACTTGTTCTGAAAGCATAAATTATTCTTTAAAGCATGTGTGGGCTTTTTTCTTTGTTTTTAGAAGAGACCACTTTCATTGCAGGATGTGATGGTTCCTAGATAAAACCTTTAGTAAGACTTTTAGATGTTTATTCTACAAACTTGGTGCTTAAAGATATTAAAAGTTTCCTCAAATCTTCAATACTAACTTTGTGTGCACGTTTCCATTCCTTCTACCTTTCAGTTAGGTTCATGGCAGTAATGGTTTTGTCAGCTTATAAAGAGGTCCTGATTATGGACATGATTATTGGTCTTGGTGGCATATGAGAGTAAAATTCTGTGCTGGTATTGGATTATATTGAATTTGACATATTCTCTAAAATTTAATGATGTATACAGTATATCCAAAATGTATGACATTGCATGAACAAAGGTGAAGTGAATCGGCTTGGTTGCTAAGAGAATTGTAGTATGGGATCATTATTGGGTATTGGCCAATACTAAATCCAAAACTGCCATTGTAACAATTATGGAAAAGGGAGATAAGTGAATAAAGGAAGGTTGTGGTTAGACTAAAGATTTGGTGACTCATTTATTGGTTTGTATTGTATTGTAATGCATAGCTACTTGCAAGGAAAGCAAAACCAAGAGTGGCCTGTGTTCGATTCTTGGCACAGGCACTTGTCTCGCTAAGCATTAGGCTGCTGAAAACAAATTCTTCTGGATTACTGAGATCCTGCAGCCATTTGGCAGTTTTTATCAGTACAGCAAAAAAAATAAATTAAGCACCTCATCCTCAAAACAGCTGCTCACTGGTACATCATGGTGGGACAAAGAGATGGTGTGGGAGAGACAGACAGATGGAGTGAGAGGCAGGGTGAGAGAAACAGAGGGGAGGGCTACGTGAAGAGAGAGAGAGAGAGAGAGAGAGAGAGAGAGAGAGAGAGAGAGAGAGAGAGAGAGAGAGAGAGAGAGAGAGAGAGAAGGGTGTGGACCAGACAGAGGCAGGAAAGGAGACAGCGGAGATACAGGATCTCCCAGCATTCCCACTTCAGTGCAATACACCAAAATGGACAGCAGGTTAGTTTGGTAGTTGACTGAATGTCACTGCTTCAAACCAGAAATACCTTGACATTTCTTTTATAGCTATAGCATCTATTTGTCCATAGCCACACCCCACATACTATATAGTGCAACAGTTGGGGAGTTTTGCCATCTCATAAACCATGTATGAACACATAGGACTAAACAGTCTGTACCACAGTCTCACAATTCTGTGCACTTGGTGATAAGACTATGGGGATGTAAAAGACCTATAATATACTTTAGAGTTTGTAGGAAACAGTTGAATAGGACAACCATAGGCTTCATCTATGTTTAAAACGTTGCCTACAGTCAGGATTAAAAAAGATTTTATGGCACGGAGTGTAAAAGGACCGTTAAAAGGTTTGCACTACATTTCCCGTGATTCCCAGCTCCTGATTTTAAGCTTAACAACGATTCGCCATACACCGATAGCGCGCAAGCGCACTCGCACATTTATGTAGCGTTACCTCACCAAACAGGACCACGCCCCATTTGTTCAATGATGACGCAATCGGGAGAAAGTGTAAGGGAAGGGGAGGGGCGTCCTGTCGGCACGCGCAGAAAGCACGGAGCAGCTGCAGCGGCGAGAAGGAGCGCGGCGCTTTTCCAAACCGCATCATATTCACTCTTTCCACTCAAGTAACGTCTTCAAACCGAGACATTCGTTTAAAGAGAAAATGGTGGACCGCGAGCAGCTGGTTCAGAAAGCCAGGTTGGCTGAACAGGCTGAGAGATATGACGATATGGCAGCTGCCATGAAATCGGTAAGTTGGAGAACCCGAAATGCTTTGATCATTGCGTGATACGTGATTTAGACCGATGCGTTTTTACGCACAGATCAGGTTCCGCTTTGAGGACTAACAGACGCCTGCGTGCCTCAACATGCAGCTTATTCATCAAACCAGTATCCATAAATGTCGCACTATTGATACCTAATTCATTTTAGAGCAGATTTTCTCATGCGTATTCGAATCTCTTTAAATGGATTGAGTTAAATGGACGTCTCCGCAGTCGCTTTGCCGTTTACAAAACCAGTTCTGCTTCATCCTGAATAGAGAAGAAACATTGAATGTATGCCTATATTATGGGATATATGATCAATAATAATATGGAATAGATACAGAATGATTTGGGGTGGTGTGCCAGTCGTGATCGAGTGCAGTGTGTTTGATTTTGGGGCGGTGCCTTTTGCCACATCCCTGTGCACAACGGACCATAGAAGGACCTGGCTTCAAAAATCATATAGCACAAATGAAAGCCCGTTATAACCGTTCTATATCATGCACCCTTATACCGTGCCTCTATTACAACCTAAGGCATGTCATCTAACTTCAGAAGAAAACGACGAACAAAGAAAAGTGCCAATTTCTTTCTTTTAAGTTCTTCTATTAGACAAACAGGATTACGCACGTGTCAAAATGGAAAGACGGTGAAAGACCGAGGTGTCGCCCTGTGACAGCAGGAAGAACATGTTATAAGCTATATTATAAGAAAAAAATCATAGTAGTGAAGGATGCGGCGTTGCCCAACGTCGCCTTGCTTTGTGTCTGCACAAAGGCGCATAACGAGACATGACCAGGCGCATGAGACGTTTTCATGGCTAGTTCATAAATCACTATGGTGAATGTGGGTGATCTGAAATGTGCAATCATGTCGGTCAAAATGGTTATCTCGACCCACACAGCCCGGTGTAGCGACGACAGCTTCCCCCATAACCCCCCCCCCCCTTCCCAAAGGCGTGTGCAGGTTTTCTCCCACTAGGCGTGTCGCAGCGCGTGCCAAGGTGCAGAGTCCGTACTGCACCATTTCGTGTAATCCATCAACCCTCCAACCCTCACCCCGGAAGCAGAGCATAAATATGTCATATTTGAAATGTACAAAAGAGTTTGCCATGTCTTTCCAATGCCAACCATTCCACACAGAGGCACTAGGTGAACATGCCTAGGGTTGTACTGTTTAATATTATTTTCAATGATCAAACATCGTATTTAAAACATATAATGTTCATGCATGTCGGAGGCTACACCCTTATATAATAAAGGTATATCTTATCTTATAATGTCATCAGCCACCCCATAAGAGCTATAATGGTATGGGCACACAGGTGGCACAGGGTGGAAGCTGTCATGCTTAAAATTTACGTTGCCACAAAAATCACGCCTCTGAGAGGTCAATCACTCTAATGTTCCTGTGCAAACATAATGAATCATTCAGTCATCATTCTAGAGATTTACTGTAATCAGGAAACCACAGAACAGCAGTAGTATGTGCTATTATAATTTAGTGCAGTAATCTATCAGTGGATTATGGGTATGTCGTCATTTATTTTTCACCAAGCAACAAATCAGATTTTCTACAAATGCTAATTAGGTGGTAACCCTTAATGTGCTCTTGAGCTTGTTTTCTGCTGTCTCATCTCTCTAAAAACAGAATATAAAAAATTTGGAGGCAACCTTATATTTAACCGTTACCCAGAGGCAAAAACTCTGACATCATCGTGTTGTAAATAGTCTTAGAATGATTTGTTTCCTTATATTGTCATTCTGTTGGGGTAAAATATTCTGTTTAGTTTAGTGAAACTTTCTAGAACCCTTTGAATATAGAAATCGCAAATGTTGTTTTTTTTTATTATAGACTAGTTAAAATGCTTAATAGGCCATATCAGAGAACGTCGAGGTCGTGTCCCAGGCTGGTGAATCTCTCAGTGCCAGCGCTCTTGAGCGGAAAGTGCATTGGTCTATTAGGAAGCGAACAGGATGGCAAGCCATCCGCTGATGAAAAATGCTCTGTCATGGTTCAATTGTGCCTCGAGGGCGGGAGGCATTGCCCTGTGTCTTATCTTTGCGTTGTGACTAAGTGAACAAAAGGAACATGACAAATAACGCTGCTCTCTGGGGCACGATCTGATATGTTGGGCTGTGGTCAGATGGCTTAGGTACAGATTGATGTCATCTACCTTAACCTTTTAAAGGTTTACAGATCGGAAGATTGATCACTTGAGTGTTAAGTTGTGTTTTTTTTAGATATTCATCTGCTGTCAGTACCACCTACCACCATTTTTCAGAGCATGTAGGAGTATATTAGGACATTTCCATCCTCTGGATGATCATAAGCACCCAATGAACGCAAAATGTCTGAATAAAATGGGAGGTCTGATGACCACTTGATGTTGAATATAGGTTTCAGAGGGAGTTTTGAACTTAGCTCCATCAAAAGGGTTCATTAGGGACATAGAGCCAGGAAGATTTGTCTGAAACCACACCCGCTTTTCCATCCAGAGTCCCTCATTTCTCCCTGACCTGATAAATCATCATAATCCGCTCCCATGGTGACTCAGTAAGATGGCACAATGCTAATCTCAGAGATGTAATAAATGAATCAGAGTGATGGAACAAATAATGACCAAAATGACTACTACTTCTATTACATTTGACTGATGCTTTTACATCTCATTCAGTGTGAATATGTTGAATACGAATCATTTATTCAATACGCTGTAATTGGAGGCAAGAACAGGGCTTTCCAGAAAAGGCATCCATTCAGGTTTTTATTCCTTTATTTGTCTATGCATGACAGGATCTTGTGTGCGCCTTGGTGTGATAGCAGAGCAATTTATTTTTGTGTACCAGAGGTCAATCATATTTATCCAGCAAATTAAAAAATGTTATCTCAGTCACAAATCAAGGTTTTAATGGTTACAGGAAATTACAGTCTCTACCTCTTAGCCATTTAATGAATGGTGAATAATGAATCTGGAAAATTCCCAGAAGTCTTCAGATTGGCAGCTTTAATTGCCTGTCCCCAGCATAGGGACACAGTTTTGAACAGGAAGTATGAATGTAATCAAAGTTCAAGTCTTATTCTGTATTTTAGAATATTTCTTCTTTAGAAGAAAAGCAGACGCGTCTTTGTATTTACTGTAAAGTGCACATAAATAAATTGGGCCAATCCGATCCATCTAAATCAAGGCAAATTTGGGTTAATTACCGTCTCAGAATTCAACATCCAGTCAACAGAAACCGGAGCAACTGACTGTCCTGATGTCATGTTGCCCATAGCAACCCACCATCATATCTCTTTACTCAGTCGAATCCAGGAAAAATATTCTACATTGCTTTTTTAATAGAGTATAAAGTATTTTTGAACTAAATGTGTTTTCTTACTATCCCAACTGCTTTTTTTTTCTAACAGTCATTTTGACACGTATTTTTAGTGTCCCATCCACTACGGAAATGTAAGCACACGTGCATAAACACCACACTAGCCGTGTACCTCTAATGCCATAGACAAACGATGACAGATCATTATAGCACGGAGAGATGAATCAAATAGAGGCATCGAGAAATTTGGTCAGATAACAATCAGATATAATTTGATAACATTTTGGGGAGAAATATTTGATCTTGCAAACAATACACACTGTCATCAGAATGGAACACATTTAGAGGTGTAAATGTAATTTGTCCAATATAGCAGCATCAATCTTGCAGTCCTTGTTTTATTTTATTTTATTTATTTATTTATTTTTAATACAATTTCATATTATTTGAAACAGCCAGAGCAAAACCAAACAAAATTCACTTGCCTTCTAGCAGGTAGCTGTTGATACCGACGTTACAAAGTCTCTGGATCTCGCTAGCATGTTTGTACGTACTGTATAGCTGAAAGAGGAAACAAGATACAAGCAGAATGCATAAAAATACAGACATTGATTGTAATTACAAATATGTTTGATAGCAAAGATAGAGGGCAAAATAGAGAGAGAAGCAAGAGAGAGAGAGAGAGAGAGAGATTGGAAATAAAATAAAAATCTGTCTTCCAACCCAAACAACTACCTTTACCTGTTCATTTCCACTGTATAACAATGGCAAAATTATTTTCTGGTTAATATTTCGACAATTTCAATCAAATCAGATTCCATACCATCCATAATACCGTTATAACCACTAGAGATAAAGCTTTATGAACCTGTTGTTGCCCTGACACTCACTGATTCATGATTCATGACAGCGGATAGGTGGGGAAGAGCTAATTATGGTGATTAATGCTAATCAGTGCTGAAGGAAGCTTTTATTGCCAATCTATCCCTAGTGAGACGTATTATGGATACGTCCTTAAGCTGATATTAAAAAGGCAGCCTGTGGGATTGTATTTTCTTTTTCTTATTGACTTTTTTATTTCTTGCTCATGGGCCTTCAGTGAAGGAGAAATATAGAGACAGGTTTAGCACCCGTAGCAAAAATTTTGTAAATGTCCCATATCATCTATTATACCTTTCTCTAGCAGCAATCATATTCTGCTTGTAAAATCACAGCGATCTACCTAGACAGGATTAATATCAGCCCATCCTTCAGTTATTAGGGAAAAAAGGTGGAAGATTTCTGAGTGTTTGAGGGGGAAAAAGGGAAAAAGTCTCCTGAAGAAGAAGGTGCTGCTCTTTACAAGCTACGCTGCTCCCATTTTCATACAATAGATCATTTCTTTATTCTTATTTCTTTCCTTATCATCAGCTATTTCCTTCTTACTCACCTTGGAGCTTTTAAATCTATTGCTTTTGAATCTATCAAAACATTCAATCGAGGTCCAAAGTCTAACACTTTCTCATTTAACGAGCAAGAGATTAGGAGAGAAAAAAAAAAAAAAATCTCAGAACAACTTGAAAGAGTTCATAGACAGTGCGCTGCTTTATCCGTGCAGTCTGTCGCAACACCGGTTGTGAAACACTGCTGACTATGTGAGTCTGTGCCTCCGGTTTCTGTTCACATTCAACATTTATGCCTTATTTAAAAGAGTGCACTTGCAGCCATTTTATGGCTTATGTTGGAAACAGTCACATGATGACCAAAGCATGTTAGGCTAGTTTACTGGGTGAGATTAAAGACATCGTGCTAATTAAATCTTTCTTTGACGTGTCGGGAGAAAGATATATCTCCATAGATAAAGTTAGCGGGTCGTAGCTAAAAATACCGAAAACGTAATATCCAGTTTTTTTTACTTGATATTCAAAATCATCTTTTACTTAATAAATTGTTTATGTTTTATGAAGTGCTTGAGACAGGCCAGTTGGACTATGCTAAAAATTCCATCACTTATTATAAAAATACAGTGAAGCCTAAGGTCATGCCGGATCTTCTTGTTAAAAATCAGTGAACTTAACTGGTAAGAAACATTCAGCAATAAAACAATAGTCAAGACACTTTTGGTGTCTGACGTTAGCTTCTTAGTTTTCTAGAGACTAAGAATATTGTGTAATAAATTAGCTAATCTTTCTTACCAAAAGTTGTCTTTCTTTCTTACCGAAAACCTTCCTTAGATAACAGCTTCCATTCTTCAATCATGAAGGACGTACTATAATCTATACAAATACACAAAACTTTGTAGTTAAATGCTGTTACATGACAAGGCAGCCTATTTATCCTAACTTTTGTGGATTAAACCAAATGTTGCACACACGTATCCTAGCATGATGGCTAAAGAGCTGGGAGCAAATATACATATTTTTTTGACGGGTTTTGGTTAAGGTAGACATTCGTTCATAGCTCCGGTGCAAACGCTATACATCATTACACATCCTGGCTGATGAAAATAAGCAATTTTGCACAATCGTTGGTTAAATATTGCTTTCTATAACATATTGAAAGGGCTGATGAAGAGCAAATGTCATGCAGTTATAGCTGGTGCAAACTGGTTGATGGAGTAAAGGATAATCTTCTCCAACATGCACAGCTGCTGCTATGAGCAAGCAGGCTAGCTGCAGCCTGGGCTTCGTGCCCAACCCCCACACTGCACACCCACACACTCACTACTGCACTTGTGCCCTGTGCTCTCGTACAAACACACACACAATCACATATGCACCGGCATTTGCAATATCTCACTTTAACACATACCCACACATACAATTACTGCTATTAGTCTTCCTGCACTGTATGGACTTCACACATTTCACTACTGTTACACATAACGTATATACCGTCACCCACACACACACACGCACACACACACACACGCACACACACAGTGCATCGCTGCAAATGCACTGTCAGTGTATCCAGGGCTGCAGCACAGAGAATCTCTGCAGCCAAACAAAGACGATCAGCTTGTTTCTATGGAAACTGAAGAAATGTGTGATATAGTGCGTTATTCTTACATGCTTGCATAGCAGTCTAAATAAAAAAAAGGAGTCATGTGAGTCTAAGGAACAGGAAAGGGTGATGTGGTGTGCCTGCTGTTTTGCCAAGACGCTGTGTCGCTGATTGGGAAAAGTGTAAGACTAATAACAACCTTCAGAATGTCACTGTGGGATTTTGTCCTTTAGGTCATCGAAATAGCATGAAAGCTTGTAATGTAATCAGTATGTCATACTCAGAAATGTGAAATACTGCAGAAGTGCAGAATTGTTGGCACCCTTGAACAGAGTAAAACATTTGCTTAATGAACATAATGAATCAAAATTTTGAAACATAATTAGAATCTCACAACAAAATTATCTCTATATTTTTATACCTCAAGGAAACCGGACATAATCAAAGGCAACAGGGCCTAGAGATTGTTCATATATATATATATATATATATATATATATATATATATATATATATATATATATATATATATAATATGTATATTTCATCTAGATAATCATCAAAAGAAGAATAAAACAGAGAGAAAGCAAAGAGCAACTAGTCATTTGTCCCTTTATGGTGATGAGAGCTTTTATTATTTCTCCATAATAGTTTGGGAAATAATTGATACAGATGAAACACAGCACAGTAACGCCGGCTTAATCCTGACTGACCAAACGTGACCTGCAAGCATCACTTTTGCATCTTTCTGAATCCTCCATCTTAAATGAAACAACATGTACAAGCATACAAATAAACATACAACCAAAATATATCACTTCAGAAACCAACCTGAAGCCAATAAAGTAGCACTGCTAGATCACATTTAGGGGTCATAAGTGAACAAATAGGCATAAGAAGTGAAAATAAAAGTAGGATAATGAGATTTATTTTGATTAATAAGATGTTACTAACAGCTTATCAGTCTGTCTCCTGGAAACAACTCCATAGAAAATATGAATATTCGCAATTCTGCCATATCCTAATTATAGAATACTGTTTATATTATTTGGAGAGTCTCCAGATCTACAAAGAACAAAAAGACATTGTGTCTTTAAACATCTAATGTACAAATCCTAACAGCAGAAGTTATTCAGTAGCATTGATCCGAAAACTCTGAGACAAAACCTGCCCCAATGCCACCACCCGAAAAAAAAGAAAAAGAAACAAAACACAATGAGTCCGTTTATCCCTTCTTTCCCCTTTTCATGTGATTTTATTCTGATCCAGGAACAGTGTGTACTGTGTTCAGTGTATAAGTTCAGATATTTGTCGTTTATATTCCGAGTTTTTCATTAGTCGCCAGAGCAAAAGCGCAGGAGATTACACAGGAGATGAGCCTAATGCTTTAACATTGACTGTACAGCTCAGACGCTGCATCAGGGGTGAACTGAGGTTACTGTGATGTTGGGAGTTGTCCTAAACTCAGGATACTGCAAATAATGAAAGGGAATCCGATGCTGGTTAACATCAAGATAAATTCAAAGCTTAGATTAGTTTTGGTTTTTGAGTTGTATGTGTGTTTGTATGTGTGTTCTTTGTCTGTGCTGATTAGAAGTAACATATGAATGCATTTTAAATATCTCTACAATATTCACCAGTTATTAATAATGAAAGAGCTAAAATGAGCTTTTCCTTGATTTTGAAAAGCAGGAAGAAATGAAACCGTTCCTTTTGAATTCATTGGAGAAAACATGATGGATATTATATATAAAATGTGCATAACTTGTTATAGGATGATGTAAAAGCTGAAACATCGTCTCTCGTCCTTCTGTTTTACAGGTGACCGAGCTAAACGAAGCCCTGTCCAATGAAGAGCGCAACCTGCTCTCGGTGGCCTACAAGAACGTAGTGGGTGCACGGCGCTCGTCATGGCGTGTCGTCTCCAGCATTGAGCAGAAGACTTCAGCCGATGGCAACGAGAAGAAGATTGAGATGGTGCGTGCCTATCGTGAGAAGATCGAGAAGGAGCTAGAAGCTGTTTGCCAGGATGTGCTGAACCTGCTGGACAACTTTTTGATCAAGAACTGCAGCGAGGCACAGCACGAGAGTAAGGTCTTCTACCTGAAGATGAAGGGCGACTACTACCGCTACCTGGCTGAAGTAGCTACCGGGGAGAAGCGTGCCGCCGTAGTCGAGTCGTCCGAGAAGGCATACAGCGAGGCACATGAGATCAGCAAGGAGCACATGCAACCCACGCACCCCATCCGTCTCGGCTTGGCGCTCAACTACTCCGTGTTCTACTACGAGATCCAGAACGCACCCGAGCAGGCATGCCATCTGGCCAAAACGGCTTTCGACGACGCCATCGCCGAGTTGGACACGCTCAACGAGGACTCCTACAAAGACTCAACCCTCATCATGCAGCTGCTGCGAGACAACTTGACACTCTGGACAAGCGACCAGCAGGACGACGAAGGCGGCGAGGGCAACAATTAAAAACAGCAAGGAAGACGGAGAGGCAGAAGAGGTGAAGACCCTCAAGAATTACCCGTTTCCTAGCTGTAACACACAAGAAAACACGCCTGCTCACAAAATAAACGAAAATATAAAAAGAAAAATTTAAGCGTAAGTGAAAACATTTTACGAAAAAGGGGGCCTGGTGGAACGCTGGCAGTCATGTTCACATTACGGTACAAGCGCAAATGTTTTCTTTGATTTTCGGAAAATTAAAAGGATAAATATAATAGTGAGGAAAAAAATCTGAAAAGAAACCTTAAGATTAAGAAGAGAGATGAAAGTTAAAATCAACACAAAGTTTAAAAACACTTCTTCGTCTTCGGTTTACCTCCGCAACATTCGCCAAAACAGTACTTTGAGGAATAACGTCAGAAAGTCAGTAAGTTCAAGATGACTAGGGTTGAGACACACCAACAACACTGGCGTAGGGACTGTTCTTGTAGTGAAACATGTTGTCAAGCTGCTTATTTGTTAAGTGTGTAGTAAGGGTTTAGGAACTGTCAGGGGAAGACATGTTAAAGCTTGAGCAAGAAAAAAAATAGACAAAAAAACAATACATGAAGTAAAAAAAAAAACTTGAATGTCATAGCCTTGCAAAAGTAAGAGTTTGCAAACAGGCTCCTGAGGGTGTGAAAGGATGTTTTTCTTTTTTTTTTTTGTTTCACATATTGGTGGATACTGATGTGCGCTAAACAGTCAGTCAGCCTTTACTTTACAGCCGACATGGCGATTCAGAAACGCTCCGTATATTCCAATTCAAGCATCACTGTGGTTACAGGCTGCAGCTTTGTGATCAAGGAACAGTAGTTTAGGGATAAAGTAACCAAGTCTGGTTGTCTAACCATTAAATACAACACTGTTTCCATTGATAGCTAAAACAAATCGTCGTCCTTTCAGTAAAAAACTCTTCTTATTATCATTATTATTATTATTGATATAGTCTGGATATTATAGGTGTCAAGGGTGACCTGCACTATAAACAAAAAACAGCTTTTATTCAATATCATTACAATGTAGTACCAAAAACCACACTATATTATATATATTTAAATATAATCTAACTTGTAATGATGCTACCCTAAAATACAAACTGTCCTAGAAAAATAATCTAGAAAAAAAATCCCTGCGCTTTAATTCTGAAAACGCGAATACTTTAAAGCAATCCTTAATCACTTGGATCCCTGTCACGATACACTGAATGGAATCAACTGGAACCATTTGCTGTTTTTCCTTTGTCTATGGACTGAAAGTACAGTTAGAGACAGAGCACTGGCAATGTCAAAAACAGGAGATGATCTTAAAGCAGCTTTGAGGTTTGTGGTATTCTTTTATTCCTTTTTTTTATTTTTTTTTATTTACTTTTTTAATTTAAAAAAAATGCACTTGCCTATTATACTGTTTCTCAGTGTAAGATGATTACTGCTCCAATATTCTTGATAATACAATATTGTGCATGCTGGTGATGTATTTATATACAGTAGCTTGACTTTATTAACTTAAAAAAAAAACTGTAGATGTTATGTATTCATAGGAACAAGAAACGACTAGACTTCAATTTGATGATCATTTTCTATTTATTAATTTATATTGGATTGTTTAAATCGATTATGATTTTTTTTCCATTGATTTATTTTTTTTTCTTTTCTTGCTGAAGTAATGCGACACCATTTATGGGTGAACCATAAACTTATGCTATAGTGACATGCAATTCTTGTTTTGGGGTTTTATTATACAAAGACTTGGAAAGACAAAAAAAGACAAAAAAAAAAAAAAAAAAAAAAGGACAGAAACACCACTGTTAGCTTAACACACTCTGTCCGGTGTTTTGTTTTGTGGCTAAAATCAAAGATCACATTGTAAAACTGTTCCTACGATGGCTTTTCCTTTTGTGCTTTTCTCTGTCACATTATACAGTAAGATGTTTAAAAAAAACAAACAAAAAAAAACAGTGTTTATCAGTTCTTCAGAAAACTGCATTTCTGTAAGAAGTTCACTCACGGACCATGATTTCCTCTTTCTGTCTATTTTTTACTTTTATCTGTCTCTCCTGATATCGTAAATGTGAGTCATGTAGCGGATGCACACGAGAAAAATAACAATAATAATAATGATGATAATAAAAATGAATTAAAACATCACACCATCTTTCTAACTACGTTTCAGTGCAGCTGCAGTTGTTCTGTATCCCGGATGAGTCGCATCCTTTTGACCGTTAAGGGAACTGTTTGCATGAATGTGTTGCTGTTACAGGTTGATAGATAGATAAATAAATAAATAAATAAATAAATAAATATAGAAAATGGTGGCACAATGTTAAAAATTGTTATGATAAAAAAATTGGAATGCCGTAATTTAAAGTATAGTATAGTAAAGTATAGTATGGTATAGTATAGTGTATGTGTAGTGTGGTGTAGAAGTGCTGTATAGTATAGTATAGTATAATAAAGCGTAGTATAGTACATTAAAGTATAGTATAGTTTAGTGTGTTGTAGTTAGTGTGATGTGGTACAGTTTAGTTTAGTATAATACAGTATAGTATATTTAATTAAAGTATAGTACTATATAGTGTAGTATATTAAAGTATAGTAATAGTATAGTAAAGTATAGTGTTGTAGTGTGATGTGGTATGGTATAGTATGGTATATTAAAGTAAAGCATAGTACAGAATAGTATATTAAAGTATAGCATAGTTTAGTATAGTGTAGTATAGTAAAGTATAGTAAAGTATAGTATAGATGGAATGAAAGCCACTAAGGAAGAGACATCATGAGACGTGTTCAGGCTGGCCAGCTGTAATTAATGACTTGGAGAGAGGCACACTGTTCAGTTCCCAGTGTCTCATTCTGTGCCGTCCTGTGCCATCTTCCAGGCTGCTAAGAACCTCGTTTGCTGAAGCTGAATGTAATGCCACCATCTGGCTCTACGTTTTTTGCCAAAAGTTTTGGTTTGTGGTTTACTTTCGATTGCAATTGATGTTTTTTTTATAAAATCGTATATGAGAAATATTTTAATAATCTTTAAATCCAGCATCAAAACATCTTATTACATGGAAAATTCATTTACAGCACCGATGACAAGTTTCCGACTAGTGTCTGTAAAAAAATAAAACGATGAGGTCGGAGAAATTAATGAAGAAGAAGAAGTTTATTCCAGCGTAGAAGTGATAAAATACATGAAATACTTCGGGTTCATCGGAGTCAAGAACAACGCAAAACAAATTCTGATCAGAAATTTTATACAGTTTTTCCTCTGTGTAGTTTAAATTGGGTTTCGCATTAAATTTAAATTGAGCGTAAGAACCAAATATCTTCCAAATGGCCGGGTGATAGTATTGTCTAGCCGGATGTATTTAAATTCTAATAATTGTCACGTACACCTTGGCTTGGTATTGTTACAGGTGTATTAACCCAAATGGCCACTTTAACCCTTGTATGGTGTTCGTATTTTTGTTATTCAGCCAGTGATCGTGGGTCTGGTGGACCGCTGCATTTTTGGGTTTTTAATTCAACACAATCAAAAATTTTATGTTAAAATACTCTACAGATGTTTACTTCATCCCAATTACAAGCAATATAAACAGCATACAGTATATAGTTAATATTTGCCCTTTACCTTTATTACATCACATTTTTTAATTAAAGTGCTACTCGTTTTTTGTTGTTTTTTAATAAAATGTATTAAAAAAAATCAAATTTAATCAAGTTATGAGTGGAAAAAATCAACAAATTTACAAGGAAGCAAATTTTTCAAAACTATTGATGTTAATATGGGGATATGGGACCCACAGACTCGAACACCATACAAGGGTTAAGTGGTAATCACAGTCAGGTATACCCTATGCTTAGTGACGGTCCTTGATTAATCAAGGATATTCGTTTAGCGTTCTAAACGTATTGCCTTATGATACTTAAGCCTTTTTAGGAATGAGCCATTTCTGACATGTATCTTAGAGTGGAATCTGGGTGCATACAACCTGTAATTTCTTACATGTCTTAACTGAGATTACGCTCATTATGTCTCTTCAGTGCATGTGTGACTATACGTCACATCTTTGATGTGCACACTATGGCTCAAAGTTTGTGGTCATATGATTATGAACATCCCATTCTAGATGTAGTTCACTGTCTAAAATCTTCATGGAAGGTTTTCCACTAGAGTGTATCTGCGGTGACTTGGGCATTCAGCCACACTATTAGTGAGATCCGGTAGCATGAGGATGTCTGGGGTTCAGTCAGCTTTCAAGTTCATCTCAGAGATGTTCAGGTTGAGGTAGAGTCACTCTAACACACCATGTCTTTATGGAGGTCGTGTTGGAACAGATTGGGGTCTCTTTGTTCCAGGGAAGGCAAACAGCATACAAATACATTCTAAAAAAGTGTGTGCTTCTAACTTTGTGGCAACAGTCTGAGGAAGGATCACATATCGGTGTGTCGGCCAGATGTCCACAAACCTTTGGCCAAACAGTCTATTACTGTATCTATTATTTTAACCACATATACAGTATAAGGAATCAAACTTTTATGCTAATAGTAAATAATCAATGATGGGGTGATGTGATGTTTTCACCCCAAACTTTATTACTTTCCTATAACAGCACATCCCGAATCTTTTTTCCCTCATATTCCACAGCAGTTTTCCTACAATTTAAATTTATACATACTTTTTAACCCTTTCTAGTTACATGGAGCACATTAAACTAGTTCCTTTTATACCACAGTGCTGTTGAAATCTGATTTTGCACAGCTCACACACTCATGAGGTTTCTAAAATGTTATTCGAATTTCTATTATAACTGCACATTCACTGAGATTTATCACTAATAATTAGGATAGGTTATAAATACACAGATTATCCCATGCTGTTCTTTAACAAAGTAAGAGTTATCACTAAGGAAAGGTCTTCAGGACAGACGATGATGACTTTCCAGTTTCTTCTTAATGACAAGCTGCAGGGTTTTTGTTTTGGTATTATTGTCTTTCATATCTTTAATGCAACATTAAACAAACTCATCCTGTCATGTTGCCAAGAACCTACGATTCAGTTCTTTTCTGTCCTGAAGATTTTCCAGTGCGGTTTATTATTACTCTTACTCTAATTTGATTGTGTTGGCTTGTCATACATGTCCCTGTGAATAAATTATTACTAAAGAAATCATCTATTCGAATAAGTTTATACAATCTAAAGGCATTCTGAATGATATGACTGTTTCCCCTAAAATTACGCATGAAAAGCTAGCGATACTTGATGCATTTTAGCTTCAATGGTCAGGCTTCACATTTTTTCAGCTAAGAAGTCATGTAGTATTCTCATTAGAATATTAACTTTAATTCAAGGTGTTAAACCAGAAATATGTATCATCCTCACATGGTGAAGCTTCAGTGAAATATATTCGCTTTTTAAGTTCACACTTGCTTTCAAATTGGTGACTGGTAGCAAATATAATGAGATAGTAAATATGATTTCTTTGATCGCAGCACTGAATATTTATGGTGTAGGTGTGGCAGAGGCAGGCGTCAATCAAGCAGATGACCGTTTCATTGTCAGAAATGATTGATGGGATGAGATGTGATAGGTTTCTAAAGAACATACACCGATTATATTCCGGCTTTGCTCGTCGCAGAAGGTGGTGTTATTCGTGGGTTCGTTTAAAGCAAAAGAAAGCTGAAATGACTTCTAAGTTGTAAAATCTATACCGTTGTGCTGATTCAGAGGCTGAAAAGTGCTCCCTCGGGACGTGCGAGACGACAGAATCTTCCAGTATACAGCCAGCTGAGGTCAAGCATGCAATTTCCCTGTAAGGAAGAGAGTCAGTAGGACAGGTGTAAGCAAATTAGGTTTTCTAACAACAGCATATTTTGAGCCAGTCAAGGAGATGTGTGTGTGTCCTTGAGTGATTAAAGGTAAAATGAATAAAAGAACCAGTGCACCCAATGATGGACTAGATTCATTATAAAGCAATTTAGATAGTTTGCTTCTCTTTATCCTCACCAATCAAAATTGTAATCGAAATTCTAATGGCATTTTTTATTATATCAACTGTATTTTGTATTTAAAAATCTTTAAAAAATGTCACAATGGTGCACAGACTTATCACAGCTATAAATTCCAATATATATATATTATATAATATTTCTTATATAGTAACATTATAACACAAATAAAATATTTTTATTTTGCCAAAATGAAAGTATAATGCTAGCAAAATGCAAGTATAATGCTACTAATTTACCTGCCACAACTCAAGCTACCTTACTCAACATTAGCTCTGTGTCTATGTGTTTGTGTGTGTGTGTGTGTGTGTGTGTGTGTGTGTGTGTGTGTGTGTGTGTGTGTGTGTGTGTGTGTGTGTGTGTGTGTGTGTGTGTGTGTGTGTGTTTGTTTTGTTTTTACATGAACAGAAGATCTGTTTCAGGCCACGAGTCTGTTTAAAAGTCTGTCCGGTTTGCTTCAGTCTTATAACAGTAACCAATAGGAACAGTGCACATGTGGCCACACCATCCAATACACACTCTGTATCTAGGGCTGCAGGGAAGATTTGATATGCTCAATATCTTATCATTACTTAGTTGGCTTGTGCTCAGGTAGATGAGACAGACAGACAGACAGACAGACAGACAGACAGACAGACAGACAGACAGACAGACAGATAGATAGATAGATAGATAGATAGATAGATAGATAGATAGATAGATAGATAGATAGAACTTAATTTAGCTACATCTAGCATCTGAGCATCTGTACCAGATGAGCAAATAGTAGAAAAAAGTGCAGATAAATATGTTGGTATATGTACAATACAATAATTACCGTATGGCAGGTTATTACTGTATGTGCATAAGTATAGTATACTGAAAACGAATGAATGAATGAATGAATGAATGAATGAATGAATGAATAGATGTCTTATCGTATTAAGAAAATTAAATTTCTTGGTAAACAAACATTAATGCAGGAATAAAGCATCAATACTGATTGATACAAAACAAAAATTAGCTTGCTGGTTCCTTTCCAGTGGATGATGAAGTGGATGAGAGGCTGGAATGTGTTCAGTAACCTGTGGACACCAACAAAGTGCTGTTGTACCTGAGAGAAGTGTCACTGAGCTAGTTAGATGATATGTATACCTATTAAACTGACAGCTGAGTGTATGTACATTGTGTCATGCTTAGGGTACACACTGTGAGTGCATGAATAGAAAATCTTCAATGGAGAGGTGCAAAAGCTGTTCAATGGGCCAGACTGAGTGTGTGTGCATCACAACACACACACACACACACACACACACACACAAACACATTGACTGCCAGCCCCAGTGACCAGATGCTCTACATATGCCAGAACTAAAGCTCCATAGGCTGAATAGTTGGATTCTCTCACTGCTCACAGCTTCATGCACAAGCACCTACTCTGTCCTTACATGCAACAATATGATGACTAGGATGGATTATTTCTATAAACTTCAATAACATAATATTGTTTTCTAAAATAAGACTCTGTATGTATACATGCTGCTCATGCAAGTACTAATCAGAAATTATACAGAGCACAATCTTATTATTTAAATCTTATTATACTGCAGTGCTTCTCAATTCTTAAATCTGATTGGCCAGTTTACTTATGGTGTTATTTAATCTAACCAAAAGGATTGCAAGCCAGTGACTTCTGTGCTGGTCCCAAGCCTGGATAAATAGAAAGGGTTGCATCAGAAAAGGCATCCGGCATAAAACCTGCCAAACTTCAACATGCGAATCATCAAGATGTTGGAAATGGAGCTGCCAGGTAAGAGGTCAAGAGGAAGGCCAAAGAGGAGATATATGGATGGTGTTGAAAGAGGACATGAATTTAATTGGTGTGAGAGTAGAGGATGCCGAGGATAGAGTTAGGTGGAAACAGATGATTCGTTGTGATGTCCCCTAACGGGAAAAGCCGAAAGTGAAGAAGAAGAAGAAGAAGAAGAAGAAGAAGAAGAAGACTTTTGGTATAATTTCCATAACAGTAGCGCCGAAACTTGAATACATTTTTTGGGAAGCCGAACCTGTTCACACAACTTGATCACACTTTGATTATGTTCCTATAATAGCATGTCCTATCATGTTTTATCCATTACTGATTCTTTTCAGGTCATAACCACAAGTTCCTAGAGCATACCTGCAATGTGTATGCAGTGGGAAGTGGTGGCAAGGATGAGTGATAGATAGATAGATAGATAGATAGATAGATAGATAGATAGATAGATAGATTGATAGATAGATAGATAGATAGATAGATTTTTTATTTTTTTTGACAGTCCTTACGGAACATAAAATCGTTAGAAGAAAAAAATATACAAATAAATATAAAAGAATATAAACATTACATAAGTGATCTAATAAAATACAATTTATTTGATATAGTAAACAGCTGAAATATTGTACTTAACTTATTGCACATGCGAACAGTAACGTTTACAGTAAAGTAAAGTAACAATAAAAGTTGAATTAATTAATGTTTAAATAACTGAGGTATTGCACATTCAATAATAATGTAGAGTAATATTTATAATAATTAACAATGCATTTACAGCATTTGGTAGACACACGTATCCTGAGTAACTTACATTTATCACATTTATATAGCTGAGCAACTGAAGGTCGAGGGCCTTGCTCAGGGGTCCTGGAATGGCAGCTTGGTGGCCTGGGATTTGAACTCACAGCCTTCTGAGCATTGCTTGAGCTACCATGCTCCCCACATGATTGACTTTATTTTATTTTATATTTTTTACTATATTTAGAATAATTTAAAGAGAAAAAAAATAATAAAATTGATCAGGATAAATTGTATTGAGCATTTTAGTGTGCAGCATGCGTAAAACATTAGTTAAGGAGTTGTTTTACTCCTTTTCTGTCATAGTTGTCCTGAGGGTGTACAGTAGTTATCTTGTCATTTTGTAGCCTAATAATCTGTAAGTCTACTGTACGTCAAGCACTAGAGTAATTAAATGCTATTAATCAGAGTATATGTGAACCTCCACTGCTGTATGTCTAGTGACTTGTTTATCATTTCAACCCATCATAACAAGTCTTCATGCAGTCCCGGGATTCCGATTTCTGTGTCCTGAATAGCAATATTTTGCAAAGCCTCTATGTTGAATACTAGTGATGGAGTGACAGAAATAAGGAGGCATATTTTATTTCTTACATTCAACAGTGAGCCTTCTGAGAGCTGCCCTAATTTATGCCTGACAGCTGGGTGAGTGTGTTTATGGCTCAGCACTTGTCAGCTGGGTAAAAAGCAAAAGACTCAATGGATGAATGGATGTGTGGATGGATGTGTGGATGAATGGATGGATGGATGGGTGAAAGAAGGCCTCAGTAGATGAATAATTTAAATACGCAGAAGAAGAGGGGAAATATGAGTAGTGATTCATGGATTTCTGGCCCTTGAGGAGTTGGAGGGCTCAGACTACAGTTCCTCTATCTTGCAGATAACAAGACTGAACAGGAAGTTATACAAAAATAAATAAATAATAATAATGCGAAAACAGAAAAAAAAAAAATCATACCACTTTGAATAAATCAAAACACGTGGCAAAAAATAATGATACAGTGGATTGGGCATGGATTTTTTTTTTCACCTTAATGTTTATTATTTTTGTTTATTACCTGGCAGCATGTTTTATGCTAATTTGTAGCTTCCAAAAAACAGTATTTGCACTGGGCTGTACAACATTTCCGGTTTGAGCTGAGTGGAGTGAAATTATCCTGCATGGGTTTCCTCCATATTGTCCGATTTCCTCCCACCTCTGAAAAACATCCCAGTTGAGGGATTGGCTACATTAAACTATTCTTATGTATGAAAATATGTGTGTATTGTTTTTTCATGATCTCCCATCCAGTGTGTATTAATAACTTGCACCCAGTGCTCTGAGGATAGGCTCTAAATCCACCAGTTACTGAAAATAAATGAATGAGTGTGTCTGGATTTAGCTTCCAGTATTACAGAAACTGATCAACTCAAGGTGACCTTTGAACCTTGATGCATAATCTGTGTGGTGTTTTTTTTTTTGGCAAACTTAACTTGTAAGTCTGTGTAAAGTCAAAGAAGGTAGTAATAAATGATGAAGCCATTATAAATGTAAATATAAGTGATATCTATCTATCTATCTATCTATCTATCTCTCTCTCTCTCTCTCTCTCTCTCTCTCTCTCTCTCTCTCTCTCTCTCTCTGTATATATAAATAGATATATAGATATATAGATAGATATAGAGATATATATATAGATATATATACAGTATATTGCTCTTCAAACCCAACAGAGACTAATAATATTAATACAAACAAAGTGTCTGACACAATACATTTATGGTTCATAAATCATTAAAATTTTAATGTAAGATTACTTTGTCCTGCTATAACACACACAGAGAGACACACACAGTGCTCATCAGATTTCCACTACTGCCATGGAACATGCCGGAAATGCAGGACATCGTATCCCTTTCTATAAATAGCAGGCTTATGCAGCCAGAGAGAGATAGAAAATGAGTGTACATTAGTGCTGTCGTTATAGCAGAGTGAGTAAAACAGGCACAAACACACACACACACACACACACCCAAACACACATACACAGCAACGTGAACACACGTTTCCACACAGATGCTGCAGTGGCCTTCAATGTGCCCCTAGGCACAAAATACAGCTAATGGATGTAACTTCTAAAGAGAGCACATCCACCGTATAATGTTGAAACACTAAATTTATACATTTGTGCATCTGATGATAAGCTTAAGAATAGAACAAAATGGCACAGCTGCTTCATCCAAGCTTGCGTCTTGACAGCGTTTAACCTGATTCTTCACTAGAAAAAAAATCCTTTAGGGAAAAAAATGCTGTGACATTGGGAATGTTGTAATCCTTACTGTTTTGTTATTGGAATATTGGGAGTAAATCCTTACTGTTTTGTTCAAAAAAAGTTATAATGTAAAGATATTACTGTAGATCTTAGAGATTTCCAGCCATACGTATTTAAGTGTTTAGCTTGTGTAATAGAAGAAATGTCAGCTTGGGCAGGAGTTATTAGTTAGCTAATGAGTTGCAGGAATAAAGATTGTGACTCAACTGTTCTGGCTGTAAACTGAGATCACACCACAGACATTGTAATACTCTGTTAGTCTTGTTGCCACTACCCTACCCTAACAGCAGATGTCACAGTCTCCTGAATACCTCTTCCAGTTACTCCGGTTCAGTTTCCTGGTTTATGGGTATAGAAACTCCTGTATTGTGTGATATATGTGCATCATTATCCATAACTGTCTTGCAAACTGTCTGACTCTTGCCTTGTTTCTTGGAGTTTCCTCTTGATGTAAGGAAGTGGTTGCTGGTACTGTTGGACTATTGATTGGAAGGCTGTGAGTTTGAATCCCAAGATCATCAAGCTTGAGAAAGGCCCTTAACTCTCTATTCCGTAAATGTGAAAAATAGCATTTGAACTGCCCTTTTTCCTGTGTTTGCTGTTGTGTACTGACTACTGCAAGTTCAATTCATTCATTCATTAATTTTCTACTGCTTATCCGAACTACCTCGGGTCACGGGGAGCCTGTGCCTATCTCAGGCGTCATCGGGCATCGAGTGCCAACCCATCGCAGGGCACACACACTCTCATTCACTCACGCACTCACACACTACAGACAATTTTCCAGAGATGCCAATCAACCTACCATGCATGTCTTTGGACCGGGGAGGAAACCGGAGTACCCGGAGGAAACCCCCGAGGCACGGGGAGAACATGCAAACTCCACACACACAAGGCGGAGGTGGGAATTGAACCCCCAACCCTTGAGGTGTGAGGCGAACGTGCTAACCACTAAGCCACCGTGCCCCCCAGTTCAATTCATTTCAGTTTAATTCATTTTTATTTGTATAGGCAATAGTTGCAAACCGACTTTACAGGAAAGGAAAATTTCGAATAAAAATTACACAGTTTCAAATTTTCATTTATATTCATACACAAGCAAGATTCAACAAGAAAAAACTACCTGAGACGATATAACGAAGAATCCAGACTCAAAAGTGAACTCATATGGGTTCCTCTCCATCCTCATCTGGGTGACATAAAACATTTCCAACAATAACTGTATCTAGTTAAATGCAATTGTGTAACCAGAAACTTCTGAGCATCAGTGAAATTTCTGAATATGTTATAGTTTAAACATAAATTCCTACTTCCTATTCCTACAAGACCGGCCGCCGCAACAGCAGTTCAAAGCCAACACCATGGTCTCCAAGCCAGAGGTACTATCCACAGCAGTCCCATGAATCTCCACATAGCCCACGTGTAGCCCTAACCTAAGTGACTGGCAGTGAGCAGCCAGTCTGATTTTAAACATATTTTTGACTGAATTTGATCCCTACCCTTGTACTTCCATTTTAACTGTGAATACACATTTTCCATTCTTTACTCTGTATAACAAAACCAGGAGCCGATCCCTGATAGTGAACCCTGAGTGTGAGCAGGAATGCACAAAAGCAATCATTTAAACAGCTTGAAATCAAAACTCACTGTAGGTCAAATCCTTGATTATGGTAATGATTTATAGTTTTTTCAGTTATCTTCCATTATCAAAAGGCACTGGCTTGACCAATATGATAATAAATGCTATAAATCATATAATAATATGATGTCTTGTTTTATCACTCCATTTCCCCAACCCCAGCTGTAATCAGGTAAAAAATAAAATTCAAGATACTGATTCACTTATACAGACTTCACGTCAAACTACTGTAGAAAGTGCGTTTCAAATTTATGTTGTTTCAGTATCTAGATTTCCCCGTTCACAGCGATCTTCAGTTGACAGATATTATTTGCATAATTTGAAATACAGCATGCAACAATCTAAAGCATTGTTTGATATATAATGACAAGTTAAAGATCAACAACAATAAAGATTGTAGTTAAATGTTTATTGAAAAGTTCAAAGTTCATTCTTCTAAATGATCTTCTGAATTTCTCCCAATAAATCATTATAAGAACATTACAGCTTTAACCACATACAGTTTCTTCTCTTGTGCCAGAGGAAGGAAAATAACTTCTCAGTTGGGGATCAGAGGTGTGTGAGTGGTGTCAAGGCTCTCTCTCTCTCTCTCTCTCTCTCTCTCTCTCTCTCTCTCTCTCTGTAGTGCTATTTGTGTGTTTGTGTGTCAAAGAAACCAACACCCCTCTATTAGCAAGTGTGTAAACTGCTTTCAGATCTCACCAGAAAACCGTAAGTGTGTGTGTTTGAGTATGTCCGTTATTCAAAGGAAGCATATAATTACAGTAGAACTAACATATGGTTGCATTGAACATGGTAATAGTGACTCACACAAGGAAAGACAAACAAAGAGAAAAACAAGAAACATATCAATCCAATGTCATACGCTGAAAAGGCTGCAAATGGAGCATGCGATAAACATGCAAAACAGAATCTTGTGTATCTCAAATGTCATGCTGGAAAGCATTTCTGCTTCTTTTCTTCACTTTTTTCCTCCCTGCTTTTGCACAGCGCTGCTGTCTGTGTTCACAGGGATGGTGATCTCAGAGGACTGGAGGGCGGGTTTGGGTAGCTGTGCCTCTACAGTCAGGAAGCCCTCGGGGGAGAGAGAGGAGGTGATTTTCTCTGCATCGGCTCCAGGGGGCAGTCTGAAGAAAACAAGATTACAAATAGCCGGGATATGTAAGCAGTGGTGTATTAAAACTCTACAGGACAAGAAGTAAGTGTAAAGGAATGATGTTGCTGCTTTGTGTACTTTGTGTCCAGGGTTACAAGATTTTCCCTAAATAACGTTGAAAGGTGTGATGGCACGTTAAGCTTTAGCGGTTTAGGAGCTAGAAGAAGGTTACTCTAAGTGAATCAGGATTTAGGTTTGGTGTAGAAAAAAATATATTAACAACTGATTACATCTTCAGTATTTCTTGTTATATAAATGACAAAAACGCAAATTTTTAGTAATTTAAAAACATTCTTCTGATTTAGCTAGTTTTAAGCATTTATTTTTCAAGAAGCAAAATGATCTGCCAATAGAATTCCATGGCAGTTTTTACCTTCCTAACATTAAGCCATTCAAATAAGAGAGGTCAGTTAGGGATCGACTGATTATTGCTGCTATAGCATGAGTGATAACAGAAACTAATGTTTTATCCACTTTTCATTTCATGTTAATGATTAAGAAATGAATGATATTTAACAGGCATAACACACTTCAGAGTGTGCTGTTATTGAAAAATAATAATCGACTGGGTGGTAATGGATGGCTTGTCTTTATTAGTCTACAATCATGCCATCCAATCATTTATAATTTATCTCTAACAACAACCTTTCCTCAGACATCAACAAATCCCAACAAAAATTTCCAGTCTGATTGCATTAATAATGAATCAGCAGCTAGCGAAGCATTAAGTGGTCTCCAGGGAATTATGTGCTCGAGTAGATCAGATCGATCTCCTTTGTCTAATGCTGATTTCTACTGGATTTTCATCGATGCTTTTAAATTCTATAAAGACTAGAGATGATGTAAAATAAAGGCCACAGTGTCCTTATCTAACACTACTGCTAAATAAGTCTTTAGTTGCATTCATGTCAGTGCATCAGAGCAAAGACAAATCTCTGAAAAAGAGGCAGACTGAGGCTTCCTCTTGATGGCGACAAAGCAGCATGCAGTGTGTTTGTGTGTCTGAGAGAGAGAGAGAGAGAGAGAGAGAGAGAGAGAGAGAGAGAAAGATAGATAGAGAAACAAAGAGGGTAGTTGAGGCACTGAATCGCTATAATCAGAAAGCGGAAGACACTATAGATGTTTTAGACTGACTGATTTCTTTTGCTTTGCTGTAAGCAGCTCTGATTAACCGTTTCATGACATTTACTAGGCTGAGGCTGAGAGAAGGGAGAACAGAGCTGTGGTATGTAGTGGAGAGCAGATGGGTGAAGCTTCTGGAATGTTCTGTACTGAAATAAAGGCTTAGTGGCCAGATGACTGTACTGAATCCCAAAATTTAAGCTCTATTTTCCTCGCTCTATTTTATCAAGTTGTTCAAAATAGCTTATGTAACTGTATTGTTACGTATTGATGCAATGCATTTGAAAAACTTACTGTAAATGGTGTAATGGTGTAAGCAAGACAAGAGTTATGCCTTAGAATCAGTTATCAGTGGCTGTATTCCATTTATTTTACTGTATGATGTATTACTTATGCTTATATGCAAATAATGATCACAGCTTACATATATATATATATATATATATATATATATATATATTAACAAACATAACATTAACTGAAAACAATAACTTTGAGCCTGGTGAAGAGCCTGGTGAAATGTGCAGTTTCTCCCAATAAGCCATGATAAGATCCACAAAGGCAAAATTTGATATAATCAGTGAATAAATAAGGAATAAATCTCTAAATGTTGTGTATTTATATAAAAATAATCAGCAACAGGGTTGTGTAATAGAGCATGATGTTATCACTTTGAAACTGACTATTTTCCAATAACAGCATGTCACAAAGGGTTTTATTCCTCTTATATCTCAACATGTCAATGTTGCCAAGAAACCAGAAAAAGTCTTCTGAAGTCCCTGAAGGCTTTCCAATATAGAAAAGTATTTTGCTCCCATTTTTCGTTAAATTCTTAATCTTTCATCACAGACGTATTTTAGAAGTAAGTATAAGTAGTATTAAATATGTGGCCTTATTTAAGTATGTGAAAGCATGTAGTAGTCTCTGATATTCATTTATATTAGGCACTCCTTAGTTTCACACTTATTATGTCGTATATAAGGACAGTAATAAATTCCTATACTCACGTGTACTTCCTAGTGAAGGATCTAGATATGAAGCCATGTTCATCCTTCCGCTCCTCATGTTTTCCTGTAAAGCAACAGCACAGATATTTCATTTCCCTTCACATTTTCGCTTCGACTTTGGATGAAAGCACAAAGCAGCAAGCACTATGTCTTTCCTGGACCCTAACATTTCTGTGTATTTGCATTCCCAAAAAAGTTTCATCTAACACCTACAGTACAGTACTAGGTTTTTGACAACTAGCCCCTTAATTTAAATTCTTTGTTATGCAGGTCACACATAAAAGGTCTTAGCTACTAGTCTTCTAGGACGTTCTTGATAAAATCAAGCTGTTGTTCATGTGCTGTGGCAACGTGTTTGTCTGTTTTGACAACGACTCCATTAATAGAAGAATCACATAAGCCCCACCGTGGTCCTGATAGACCTGGAGGCTTCTACTGCTTCAGCAGAGCAGCTGGCATTAGCAACCAATGGCATGAATATATCAGAGTTTTTTTTTTATGTAGTCATAAATTCTTGTTCTAGACAAGAATTAACAAAAGTTTGTAATTAAATAATACTGTGTACATTTCCATAATTGTGTATCAGTTACTGTAATGTGGCCACTAATTGTGTAACTAACTAAAAATGGATTAAAAATAATATTGACCCCTCAGCTCGTCACTTTTAAAAACACAGTGTAGATTAAGGATATGTTTAATAGTGTTGTTTTAAATCATGCTATAGATTTAATGTAGAGTTAAACTCTATAAACTCTATATAAAAATTTCAGTCGATCAGAACCACTATCGGCTTCTTATCAAGTTTTTAAGCAAACAATAAACAGCTTAGTTTATGATCCTGCACTGTTACAAGTAAGACCTTCTGTAAACAATGAGCAATAAAAGGAAAGTCTAAGCATTTCCATTTTTGAGCTATTGTCCTACAGTGGGGCGAGTTCAACTCTGGGCTGTGTTCCAAACCCCTCTCCCAAAGGCTAGATTTGGGCGTTGCTCATCCTGAAGCACTGTTGTGTTAACTCTAAGTGATAACTGCTCTCTAGCTCATTACAGAGTGTAAAGGTTTTAAAGGTAATGATAATAATTGAAACTTTAATGGAAAAGATTTACTCTCTCAATCCAATCCAAATGCAATTTATAGTGTTTGTTTCGAAAGTCTGATTAAATGACACTCAAACGTACCAGTGATCTCCACCACACCATCCTTGGTCTTCACTGTGAGCTCCTCAGGAGAAAAATGGTTGACATCCAAGCTCACCTTCCAGCTGTCTTGTGTCTGTTTGATCTCAGACATCCCGCTACTGAGCTGGCGTGTAAAAGCACGGGCATAGGCGGCAGGATGAGGCACCATGGGCGTGGGAATAGTGGGCACAGGCACCTGAGTGCCGTGCATCAAGGAGGGCATCTCAGCACCAATGGAAGGGCGCATATAGCCAGGCCAGTGGCTGCTGGGAAAGATGTGCATCTCCTCTGGTAATGCTGGCATCCCAAATGCCTGGTCAAAGATCCTGCTACCCTGGTACCAGTCACGGAACGGGTCCCAGGATGGAGAACGGAGGAACGTGAAAGGGATTCGCCTCTCGGTCATGGCTGAAGAAGATATTCTGTTGCTGGATGCTTGAAGCTGTGTATCAGAAACTCTTCCAGAAGGTGTTTTCTGTTTGGAAACTGCAGGCTTTTATAATAATCTGGTTACTGCCCACCCTCTTTGGCACGCCCCTTTTTTTTCTCACACACTCTTAAACTTTCGAGCACCAGTCATGTTCCCCCTCCCTCAGCCAAATATTTATAGAACTGACTAGAAGGACTATTCGCGGCGGCCTCAGCAGAATGGAATCCTAAGCAAAGTTTGCCAGCAGTCTTGTACAGCTGACTAGGTGTCTGTTTAACCTCTTCATGTGTGTAATGACATTCACTCACACTCACACATAATCTCTACTCCTGTGTATTAAAGTTTATTTTTTCTAAAAAGTGTAGTAACGGACAAAGATAGATGGATAGACAGGTGGATCGACAGACAGCTGAAATCACACAAACACACACACGCACACACACACACACACCAAAGTCTACAAACAATGACCTCACAAGCAGACACAATTACAAGCTTATTGTTGTAAGGAAAAATTTTTCCCATTATTCTCTGTGACCAAGGACAAATTTGAAAAACATTTTACTTCAGGGAAAACACTTATTAAGATCCTACATTTGTCTAAATAATTGGTTCAGAATTACAGTCAAACTGGTTATATTTTTAATGACTCACAGACACCCAAGAGGCAGCACAATGTTTGAATATGTAATCATTTGGAAAGCAGTTTATTATTTTCTAAGTGTTTTATATATAAGAATATGTACATCATATATTTTACGAGTTAGATGTCATCAAGCCTATCATGTCATTGAGGATATTCTAGAAGCCATTCGAATATTCTAGAAGCTTCTCCAATGTCAGCCCCAATAGAGAAACCAAACAGCTCTCACTATGTACACGGGTGCCCTCTATGGTTTAATGTGAAAACTGCACTATGATGGAGCTTTAATTCTGTGCCAGTTATTCCCACTTACTGTACATACTGAACACTCCATGCAAAATGTATTCTCTCTGTAGTAGAAAATGAGTGACTAGTAGAAAACTACAGGCTTAAAATCTCCCTTACATGAATGATTGCATATTTAAAATCTATTTTAAATGACATCTTCATATATATATATATATATATATATATATATATATATATATATATATATATATTTTTTTTTTTTTTTTTATTTATTTTTTTTCACTAGAATAATTATATTCAAAGATATATATATATATATAGGGGGGCACGGTGGCTTAGTGGTTAGCACGTTCGCCTCACACCTCCAGGGTCGGGGGTTCGATTCCCGCCTCCGCCTTGGGTGTGTGGAGTTTGCATGTTCTCCCCGTGCCTCGGGGGTTTCCTCCGGGTACTCCGGTTTCCTCCCCCGGTCCAAAGACATGCATGGTAGGTTGATTGGCATCTCTGGAAAATTGTCCGTAGTGTGTGATTGCGTGAGTGAATGAGAGTGTGTGTGTGCCCTGCGATGGGTTGGCACTCCGTCCAGGGTGTATCCTGCCTTGATGCCCGATGACGCCTGAGATAGGCACAGGCTCCCCGTGACCCGAGGTAGTTCGGATAAGCGGTAGAAAATGAGTGAGTGAGTGAGAGAGAGAGTGATATATATATATATATATATATATATATATATATATATATATATATATGTATATATATATTCATATATAATTCATATAATATTCATAAATATACAGTATATATTACTATTTATATAGTATATACTTATATACAATTTTTCTCTATATCTATATCATACCTATATCTATAAGACTCAATTATGCCGGAAAATCTAAAGGAGCAGTTTGATCTCTGACAGTGGAGAAAAATGCTAAATAAGTGTCTCGTAACAGAAAATCTATTCATAACCTTTATCACACACTTTTTGTAGAGCATCCACCATAAAGAAATGTTGTTGCTATATAAAAAGTAGCCCATTTACAACATGCCTATTGACTGTTATAGAAAATTTGTGAAATTCTTCCTGATCTATTTTGTGTGTGTGTGTGTGTGTGTTTGTGTCCGTGTGTGTGTGTTTGTGTGTGAAGGTGTGATGCAATCTTCTGCTCACAACATGCTCTAAGGAAAACACTATACACCTTTTTACACACACACACACACACACACATACACACATACACACACACACACACTTTTCTTTTCTGCTGCACCACATTCATGCTGCATTCAGCAGCACTGTGGTTTAAAGAAAGATCAACTTGTATTCATGTTGACCCTCAAATTTACACATTGGGGGCATTAAACTACACTCAAGGTGACATCTTAAACTTAGAAGTAGTGTAATTTCAACTGATATGCCATTAAAAATATTAACACGCTTTAAAGAATGTATTGTACCAAATCGAAAAAAACGAATGCATTGTGGTGGTATCAGTATTATAAATTTACATTATTCACTAGTCCAGTGTTTGTTCTGTGGTGCAAACAGACAGTAAGTAGTCATGAAGCTATTTACAACTACTATAAAATCGCTCGTATGAATCGAACAACCTATAACAGTAGGAGTGTCTATTATAGGCTTTGCTCTTACTAAGATTTAGAGTAACTGTAAGAGGAAAAACAGAGCACGTTTCAGGTTTCCACTGGAATATACTTTATTATTTATTTATTTTTTTGTAGAATAATAACTAGTACACTACATCTACTGACTTCTATACAGTCCCATGATAAGCGCTGTATATTCTTGTTACTGAAGAGGGTATTGATCCACATGAATGAATGATGACTACAAGAACACTGACAAAGGTGTGAGCAAGAGAGGAAAGGAAGACTGTGCGCATGTTTCCCTGATTGCATCATCAACTCATCTGTCAATTTCACTAAAAGTCTAACAGGGATAGAAATATGAGAGTTTTTATGGGGAATCTGAATCTGAATCTGAATTTTAGCTGGTAAATGTTGGATAAAGATTCTTGGATTAAGGTAATGTGCAAAATATGTTAAAAATAAATAAACAAACAAACAAACAAACAAACAAACAAACAAACAAACGGTGATCTCATCATTTGTCAGGAACTACAGAGAATTTGTTGCACTAAAGCTTGGGGTTAAAACAGGAGTAACAGATTTCAGTAATTACCGAAATATACGTCAGACAGGAGGACGTTTTCACTTTATCCTAAAAATCCGATCCAATTCATTTCTTTCTTGATTCATTTTTGATCAGATTTTTTTTTTCTAAATGTTTCAGAATGAATAAATAAGCATGGAATAAATACGTAATAAATAACAAATAAATAAGACAAAATTGGTAAATAAATAATACATAGTTATATATGTACAGTATGATCCAAAAGACTTGTGCATGTGGGACTTTTTGCAGCCTGGATTCAAGGACAGGAACTGACAACAGCAATAATAATAATAATAATAATAATAATAATAATAATAACTGTACAGAACTAATGTGCTAAATTATTCAAAGCTCTAAAAGTGATACAACCATGTATGCAGTACCCACAGCCAAAGAAAGTGGGAAAGTGACTGTAATCATACACTTCTAAAAGATCTCTGCATACAGGTGTATCTGATATGAAAATGGTCAAGAAGACCCAGAGAATAAAGGAGGGGTAGAAGAGAAATTTACAGCTGTGTATGTGTGTGTGTATTTGTGTGAGAAAGTCTCCTCTGCTGCATCATGCTAACGTTTCCACATACAAAGCCTTATGTCGTATAGGTTTGGATATACAGTGCATAGTTTACAGCCAGAGCTTGCAGTTTACACCTTTACACGTCAACATCTCGGTGTAAGTACCGTATAATACATTTTTTTTTTAGAAAAGCACACAATTCTGTTTTCCACTAGCAAAAAAACTTGAGATAAATATCATTAATATTGTTAATATCCGTAATACAGTCTTTGTTTGTTCTCATGTTGGTTTGTTTGTGTGTCAGTCTTTGGGGCTGTAGGGGGGAGAAGAATATTACAGCATGTGTTCACTGTCCATCGAGTCGCCTTCGACCCCTGTTGGATTACATTCATCCCAGCTGGGTGCTCCTTCTTCTTCTTCTTCTTCTTCTTCTTCTTCTACTAACCCCTTTTTGGTTATTTTTGAACTTGGAAGAATTTCAGGCCATAAAAGTGCTTTACTTCTTTTTGTTCTCCCGGCTTTGGGTCTCCGTATTCGATCCTGATTTGTTTGTAACGTCACTTCAGTACACACCTGAATTTCTCACCGATGTTTGACAGGATCCTTTGCGTGTCTTTTTGTTGTGAACTTGTTTTGTGTTTTATTTTCTTCAGTTGGTTCATTTTGGATTTGTATTAACTGTATTATCGGTGTGATATAATCATCATCTGATGTGCAGGAAAAATTTCTGGGGTTCAAGAAAATTTTGATGTTTTGCCATCTTTTCTTATAGAAGATAGAAGAAATCTTCCATTATGTTGCCACAGCTGTCCTGGCTATGGTAATACCTTTTTAGCTATAATAATGACTTGTTTACCACAAATATGAGGAAAGGTCTGAAGCGTCGATTTGTTCATTTCTTTGATTTTCCATCCCTCCTTTAATCTGTCTGTTCCTGTAGCCCACACTTGTCAGAAACCAGGGCTCTCGTAGCTGCTGTGACTGTAGTAGCTGTGTGCCTGACTAGGGCTTCGTGACTGACTGCTGCTTCTGCTCCTGCCTCTGCTCCGACTTTTACTTCTGCTTTTGCTCCGATTTCTGCTCCTGCTTCGACTGTAGCTGCTGTAGCTGTCGTAGCTCCGACTCCGGCTTCGGCTTCGGCTGGAGCTACTGCAGCTGCTCAGAGAACTGGAGGAAGATGGACTAGGCCTGTAGTACGGTATCGGCCTCTTGCGTGCACTACAGACAGCGAGAGAAACATTGTGTGTTAGATTCTTGGTTGATATATAAATTTCCAGTGTTTCTAATACCATAGGCAGGAAGTATATATATATATATATATATATATATATATATATATATATATATATATATATATATATATATATATGCAACTATAATGTAACTACTGCAAATGTGCACTTTTATAGATGGACTACAGAAGTTTCCAGAAAATTAAATATAAAATGTCTGATCTTCTCAGAAAAGCTGGATAAAGGACATAAAATATGTTAGAGCCAGTGATAAAAGCAAGGTGTGGGGTGGTTAATTATCTATTCTTAATATCATAAGGTATAATAATGTAATACATAATGACATAACGTAATGTCTAATATTTTTCCACTTGTTTATTTCCATCTGTATAATCAAACATATGAAATGTGCCATTGATATGAAAGAATCATCTTAATTTTTTGCTAAGGGTGTGCAAACTTTGGAGTCTACAACCTTAAATTGGTATAAACCTTTTTTTAAAATCAAGGTAATGATCTAAATTATTAAGTTTTTGAGAATATTGAGAATTACATACATTATAGCTGCACATATGTTTATGTATTCCTACACAAAGATTAGAAATACTTTTCCATATGTACTTTATTTGGGACAGACACAGAGATTGTGGTTTTAGATGATGCTGTCAGAGGGAACCATAAAGCTGTGATTAGAATAAAACAATTGAGCGGCTGCATGTGTTAATCAGGGTTAATGCAATTGCACCCACCCCCACCCCCCACCCCCCAAATGGAAGTAGTTATTCAAAGAGACAGACAGAAATGCATAATTTGTTAATTTTTTTGCATTTACACACATCATACGCACACACACACACATACTGCAGGTCACCTCGAAGCACCCACACTGCTTGGGTTGCTGCCAAGCAAAGAGCTGTCAACTGGTACAGATACAGATAGATTAAATCCATAATAGAAGTGTGTGAGAAATACTCAAGGTTTATCAAGAGGTTTACTGTATACAGAATGATAATCATTCAAGATGATCATCAATATACCAATTGAAAAGGTTTAACTAAATAAAAAATATTAACAATTACTTTATTTTCAAATTTAAATTTCAAAACCCAGCACCTCTTGACTTCACCTTTATCAGTTAAGCATGTTTTAACGTTAGTATTCATCAGATGCCATCCACCACTGTAGGAGTTTAGATTAGAGAGAGAAAGACAGGGTTAGGATGTTGGTTTTGGTACTGTAATGCAGCTTCACCAGAAAGGTTCACAAGGAGATGAGGCCTAGGAGACTCCTGCTGCTCGGCAACAGTTACCGCGGTAACCCTGCCTCCACATTCCAATGCCCATGGTCTTCTGAACACCTTCATACAGGAGTGAAAGTACAAATTCACTCCTGATTCAGCCGTACTGATGCAGGAACACAGTCAACAAATCTGAGAATGAACATATTGCAGGTGCGTAGGTGATGTTTTACCTGCAACAGTTAGGTAAAGTGTAGACCTTGATAAAAGACTGAGGAAAAATCATTCGACTTATTTGTAGTTGTGTAAATTAATTTAAACACAGTATAGACACCACACCAGAACCATGATATTTTTTATTTTTTTATTTTAGGTGCAGTACCCTGACTGGAATGCCTGCAGTAAACGGACTGGCCACTAGATGTCACTGTATGTGCACGTTATAATACAATCACAGGGTTTTTCATTAGGAAACTCGTACCAGCGATTGTTCTCAAAACATTTAGTTTTAAAAAGTAGTTGGATGACAGAAATCTCTTCGTAGGCCACCTTTAATGAGGTTGAATAAAAAACTATTTAAGCTGAATAATTTTTTTTTTATGATTTCATGTCCAAGAAAGTACTGAGAAGACCTAGGAACCTCTTTACACTTTTACACTCATTACAAACATCAGGATCTATATACTGTGTGTATATATATAATCTATATACACTATTTTCTCACACAACACACACTCCAGTTTTTGCAATGTATATTAAGCAGAAAATCCCTGTTGTTAATTACCAACATAAACTCAATTAGCTACCCAGCTAGGTAAACATTTGACAGGCATGACGGAGTCTCTAGTTTAATTTTACGATTAACACTAAGCTATAATCTAACTTTATGTTTTGTCTTAGGTCTTCTATTTTGACAAACACAAAGTGAATTGTAATACTTCAAATCAAACTGAAATTACTAAACTAGCTAGTTAGCACACTCACAAGCACTAGCTAGTCAGGGAGTCAGCTAAGGTGACTAGCTAACAATGTCTTCGTTGTTTCAATGGAACAAATTATTAAGTGATTATTTCACTGTCAGGACTTGCTCACAAAGATACTTGTAATCATTATTTGATGATTTAGTAGTTGTCAGCTGCTTCTAGTCACTGCTAGCATCGAAATATTATAGTGGCTTTAAAAAATATGGTGTGGCTTAAAACCAAGTTTTTGGAAGCAAGAAAGAATTTAGACAGAAATTCAATCCCTTTGAATCAGTCAATTGAATGAGGTAAAGTAAAGAGGATAAATTCTTAGGGTCACATCACCAAATTAAACAGAAATTACATTCCTGAAATCATCTGAGAAGTGGGATTCATGTCCCCCTGTAGGTTGTTGGAATACATTTGCTATAGTGTAAACAGGAACAGGATGTACCTGGTGATTCTGCGAGCTTCCATAAAGCTGGGTGAGTCTCGCCTCCTCTTACGAATGGGAGAATAACTGCGGGAGCGTCTTCGAGCTCTCTCGGCATCAGAGTAGTGAGGACTGTCCCTCTCCCTGTATGAGCACACAGAAGAGGTTCAAGTGTGTCCACGTTCTCTTCTGTTTTTAAATTCAAAAGTGCTTCTGGCATAGTAGATAATGAACACAGTACATTTACAGAGCAAATTTATCTATTCCTTTTTTTTAATTAAAAAACATGTCTGAGCAGTTGAGGGTTCAGGACCTTGCTCAAGGGACCAATTTGGTTGTTTTGGGATTTGAAATCATAACTTTCCTCTTGGTAGGCCAGCGTTTTAACCACTGTTAACAGAAGTGTAGTACAGCACAGTATAGCTCTTTAAATTTGACTTTTGAATTATACTATATTATGCCTATATATTATATCTTTAATAACAAGGCTACAGGTAGTCCAAAGTGCAGCTGCCAGAGTTCTAACCAGGACAAGAAAATACGATCATATAATCCAAATTATATTCACTGGCTAAGTTTAGAATTGATTACAAACTGCTGCTACTTACGTACAAGGCTCTTAATGGTTTAGCTCCCATGTTTCTAACTAGTCTTCTAACACGTTACAATCCTTCATGCTCTCTGAGATCACAAAACTCAGGACTTGTAGTTTACAAAGTCTACTTAACATGGTAGGGTCGTATTCCTATTTAGCTCCCAAGCTTTGGTATAGACTTCCTGATAGTGTTCGGGGCTCAGACACACTTTCCTAGTGTAAATGTAGATTAAAGACTTATCTCTTTAGTCAGGCGTACACATAATACATCCCATAATCTTGTGCTCTAATACATCTGACATTATCATCTAGTGCTTGCTAATATTATGAACAGCAGCTACGTTAATCCCTCTCCACTGCTTCTCTCTTTCTACCCATCCCGAGGCATGTAGAAATTGCACCAGCTCCGATTGTCTTTCATGCCATGAAGATTTTGGACCTTCACTGAGATGAGGCTAACCATGTGAGGATCCCGAGGCATCTAGAGATTTACCAGCTCCAGTTGGACTCTGCTTCATGAAGTATTCGGACATACTAAGAGGAGACGACAACTCCATATGGTCTTTGAGGGCAACAATCTCCTCAGTTGTTCTGGTTCCTCTCAAGGTTTCTTCCTTTACCATCCAAGGGAGTTTTTCCTTGCCACAGTCGCCTGAGTCACCTCAGACTTACTCATTAGGATAAATACAAATACATTTAAATATATCTAATATTAATCTTGAATGTTTGTATAATATTAATCTTTATATTAATCTTTATATTAACCTTTTGTTTTATGTTTATGTTGAGTAAAGCTGCTTTGAGACAATGTCAAGTGTTAAAAGTGCTATACAAATAAATTTGAATTTGAATTTATACAAACACTTCAATGTGGTAGGATTGTTTTTGAGTTTGTATGGATCGGTCACAGTCAGATCTTAATTTATTAATAATTAATAAAGAACCACCTGAAATGTGACAAACTATTTCAAAATGACTGTGTGTAAGGTGGCCTGTACCTAGAGTTGTTCTGGCGAGTGTGTGGTGACTTGGTCTTGCTTTGCGTGTGCTCTCTTGATTTGGAGCGTGAAGAAGAGCGAGTGCTGCTCCATGAGCTGCTTCGTTGCTGTAGGCTCGATTTGCTCTTTTTGCGGCCTGAAGTACGCCGGTGTGTATTTGGAGATGCTGACACGCTGCGGTGTCGGTTCACGGTTTTACCGTGATGGTGCCTCTTTGAAGTATGAGAGCCTTTCGCTCTGCAAAAGAAATACGATGGAAACAAATTGGTCCAGTCATCTTGATTAAAATGACCTGGTTAAGTGTGTCTTCTACACCAAAGGTCACATCAAATCGTCAATAACTAAGTCTCACTTCTTCACGTGTGCGCCCTTAGCTTTAGGCTGGAGATTGGTTTGGGAGTCAGTGCTATGGGCAGGAGAGTGGCAGCTCCGTCCTGCTCGTTTTCCTGATGTCTCGGAGGACAGCTTGCCACCGCGCTGCTGCCTCTCTTCTCCCTTTCCTGCTTCTACCATCTGAGCATGTGTCTGCTGTCGTCCAGGGCTCCTATATAGGGCGCTGTGGCTCTTTGCTTCCCGTACATTAGGCGACGTCTGCCTCTGCACTTCACCCGGTGAGATAGAAGCCAACGACCGTAGCTTCTGTAGATGTACAATAACCAAACAAGAAAAAAAAAGAAAAAAAGGGTGGAAAAGTGACACAAATACACAGAAATTAGTATCTTTTTCTCTCAGGTGAGTGTGGTGGTACAGTATACTTGCCAAAAAAGGCAAATATCTAAAAGAAAAGAGCTAGGAGTTTTCTTGATATGGCTTATAGACAGTCCTCTATGGTGCAGCGCATGCAATACTTGGCATGCAAAACCATAATGAGCTGGAAATTATAATCCCGAAAGAAAAGAAGAGGAAATAAGGGAAAATATGTGAAACAAATCAAGATCAGGAGAACATAGAGTGAAGAGAGAGCGAAAGAGACCAAAGAGCTGAGTGGAAAAGGAGGACTTTGTCTTTTTTTTTTTTTTTTTTTTAAGAAATGGCTACAAACAGAAAAAAGTGGAAAATAAAAACTAGAACAAAAAAAATCAAGACAACTTGACAGAACATCACAGAAATGGAAGGAACAAAATTAAAGATTCACAATTATAGAGTCACTCGAATTAGAAAACAATTGGTCTTCTATTCAATAGTAAATTTGTGCTTGTGGATTGCTTTTCCTGCAGACAATTGCTGAGAAGTGAACAGCGACCCATTTCCCTTTTTTTTTTTTTTTTTTTTTAATAAAATGGCTACTCTGTTTTAACTCCCTTTTGGTTAACATCCACTTACCAATAAAGTGGTATTCCCTCCTTTAGTAGGTAAGGTATGAAGAGAAGGGAAAAGTGGGGCAACATAAGTGCATCATTAGATTCACAAAATGCAAGAGAAAAAGACACAACACCCTTCCCTGGCAGTGAGCATGAAACAATACATGAAATCAAACTCAAAAAGACACACCAAATAAAATTAAAAAGAAAAAAGTATAAATAAAATAAAATAAATAATCATTTCAGCTTAAAGAAAAGAAATGACAACATGGGCTTGGACACTTTTCAGAATCACTCGCTGTCAAAGTAGCAGATGATTCTGATGATCTGATATACTCATAAGCACTTAGAGTAAAAATAAATCTATCCACAACGAGAATAAAAAAGGAATCTATCATCTGATATTTTAACGATTTTAGTGAACATGCAGCGTTTCAAAATAACATACTGTCAAAATGACTAACTAACACTTTTTAGCTTCATCATACCTGGCCTCTTTTATAGATTCTTGTTTTTATTCTTTTTTATTCATAAATTTTCTGGCTTTTTCCTTCCTGCCACAATATTTAGGAACGTGATCGTTAAAACCTGCTACTTCTGACCTGCCACCCTGTAGCCAGTTCTCATAGCAGTTTCTCTATTTCAATATTTTTTATTTGCAAGGATATGTAACTCCCTTAAAAAAAACGCAATATCTGACCACCGATATTCTGCACTCACATCAATGGCAAGGAGACAAAGTGGCCCGAAGTCATTACTTTGCGACGGAAGCTGGTGAGCTGCACATAATAGGAGGCAGAGTGAGCGCTAGTGACATGAAGTAGGCGAGGAGAATGAGATGAAGTGGGCAGAGAAAATAAAGCTGAGGTTCAGTGTCAATAGGAGGATTATTTTCCTCTGTTGTAAAGACATCATCTGTGGTTTTGGGTTCCTTAGATTTGTTCCTACTTGCAGCACAGTTATGATATACAGTATGCTGGGATGCTTCAGGATTAATTTTATTTATTTTATTTGCGTACCAATGTGTAAATCCGCATATGTTCGTCTATTTAAAGCCAAGATCAACTAATTAAATGGAACGAAATGGCTCAGGTTTGACCCCTGCTTATTTGGAATGAAAACCCGCACCCACACCAGCCCTCAGTGTAGAGATTGGAGGTGGAGGAACTACACGGACGCACATAATACAGAAGCTTCCCTAGAGAATTGACATTTTTAGCAGGAAGGGATCTGTTTCTGGTCACATGGGTGGTTTTGTTACTGTACATTCTGTCACTAGGTTGTGTGGATGTCACTAAACATGGCAGAAAAGATTAGAACGTCTTGAACAATGTTAGTGAAACATCGCAAACAGTGTGAGCAAACAGGACCCTTTATTTTAATGGTAAGTGTGTGTTAAAGTGAAAGATGACAAAAAATCAACTCTGGATCCGTTTTTTTTAGCTAGAAATCAAGCATTTTTCAATATGTTCAATATCTAAAACTTTTAAGACTAACAGTATAATCAACATTCACACACAAGTATATGATCAACTTCTGTCTTTTCGAGCAAAGGTTTCAGGTCTGTAGCTTGAAACATAAAACAAAATGATTAAAAAAAAAAAAAGAAATATAAACGTGTCAAACAATCATAAGACCATAAGTGTACCATATCACCAAGAGACAAAAGGGATGCGGAACAGACATGAATGCATTCTAGTCAAACGAAAGAAGAACAAAGAGACGAGAAATGGACTTAAGGGGAGGTCAGTGTACTGACGACTTCAGCAATAGAGCAAAGCTAAATTTTTAATGTTGGAAAACAAAGCTGAAAACACTGTAAAAATCATAAAGAACATATTACTGAGAAAGAGAAACAGAAAGGAAAAAGAACAATGAAAAGTAATCCGCCAATTTTTTTTTTTTCATCATAGATAAAATGAGAAGAAAGAGAGAGAAACAGTCAAGCTAGGGTGCTTGTCACATTCTCATCTGCATAGAGACCACGTGCGTAGGCAGAACATTACCTACCTTCCATTTCAATCAGAGACACGTATGCAATATTGACAGAACGAGAAAGGAAGAAAAAAGGAGGAGGGGGGGAAAGGAGAAAGGAAAATTCTCCGCAGCGAAATGGGAAAAAGACAATGAGTTCTTTTTAGTATCCCAGCTAATTACTTGGTCCACAAACTCAAAAAGGAGACCAACCCAACCAAAATGTCAGCCAAAATTACTGTACAAAGAATTCAGAACGAAATTTAACCAACTCAACCCCACCCCAAAAACAAGACAAAAAAAAAGGAAACAACAACAGAAATCTACATGAATATCTGTCTTAATCGCTTGGATACATGTACAGCCACGTTAAGGTTAAGAGGATTAGGGCATCTAAATTACAGTGAAAATAAGAAACAGAAATCAAACCCATCGTACAAAATTGATCCTGCGAGAAGGAATGGAGAAGGGAATGAACATGCACACTGTGGTCGATGGTGCAGAAAGCATGTCGGGACGACAGAGAAGAGAGCCACACACACCACGGATGGATAGGAGGAAATGGAGGGGTGTCGAGTGCTAGGATGGAGAACTAAAGTCAGCACACTGAAAAGGGACCCCAGTCACATTTTAGGGATTTGTTTTAGGACCAGGGAATGTGGTCAGGTTGGTCATCTCTCTTTGCTCTCGGCAATTACACACTTTTTCCAAAAAAAAGTATAAGACTTTTTTTTTTTTTTTAAGTATTTGTCATGAACATTCTGGATGTAAAAACTGTATGTGTGTGTATGTGATTTCAAATGGCTTGGGTCCCTTTAGTGAAACACCTTCACTAAAATGCTGCCCTATTTAGTTCCAAGTTTTCCATTTTCTCAAAGACAGACTAAGATTTAGAAAACACCAGAATGAAAACCCTGGTACGTTTGCGAGGTTACTGAAATGTAAAATCAAGTAGTGGTGCAGGAAATTCAGTATTAAGGATGGGTAATGAATCTGCAAAGAATGATTTATTTTTTTAGTTTGTAATATGAAACCTCTCATGTGAAACCATACATTTTCCAACTTTATAGCTATCATCTGCATCTGTACTGCACATGTAATTACCAGAGATGAATTCTGACATTTTCCTGTAGTGAGAAAAGAACATACAACCTGTCGGCTGATATAGAAACTCTATAGGAAGCGTTTCTGGGAATAAATACTTAAATAAATACAATACATAAGTACTTAAACGTATTGTTTAAATTCAAATCCAAATCTGTCAAATTTACTGTTTTTTGTTTGTTTGTTTGTTTAGTTTTTCCAAAGAAAGCTAAAAATACACTTTTTCAGTATTTCTTTTTTCAGTATTTTTTTTTTTTTTTTGATGATTTACTATTTATACATTTTCATTAGTAACATGGAGTGTAATAATAGTACCCGATGTGCAGTCAGGAACTGCTTGCTGGCAGTGACAGTCATAAAAAAATCATCTGAGTGGTACATTTTTAGCTGATTCTAGAGTAACATATAGCAAATTATAATTTATTGCTTAATTTATAATTGAATGCTTTTTAAATTGTCTAATGTTCACAAGAGCAACATTTTCATTGTTGATATCCTTGGAAGTGCTTGAACATGTCTGACCGAGACTAAAAGCAGTGTATTTAATTACTTTATAGCTGTCTGTTTGTAAGGAACTACTGGGACAATTCACTTCCAGACCACTAAAGGGACTGCTGGCAGGTGGATTGTTACAATTTGTTGAGCGTCATGTGATCATGTCATGTGTTATGTCATGTGTTCTTAATTATCTCTAATGCGTTGCCTTATTTATACCCACTATTTTGTGTTTGTCTTGGTTGAGTTGTTGTTTATTGTCGTCTTTGGTTTTGCCAGGATGAGTTTTTGTTTTTAGTCAAGTATTCGTGTATTGTTTTTGTTGTTTCGTTTGTTATGTTCTGTCAGTTTTAGTTAAATAAATAATAAGTTTGCATGCTTTTCAATCCTGCGCTTGGGTTTGATTCGTTGTGATTTCCGAACCGTGACACTATTATTATTATTATTATTATTATTATTATTATTATTATTATTATTATTATTATTATTATTATGTGTAATGTATTAAAATTCAGCATTTAGCCCCATTTAATCTTTTGAAGTCATTCTTCTTCTTTTTTTTTCTTTTTTTTTTTTTTTTTGGGGGGGGGGGCATTAAATTGATTCAGTCAATTGATTCATATTCTTTGGAAAAAGTCAGTTGTGATTATTTTCTTCTTTGGATTATTTGCAGTATTTAAAAAAAAAAATTGCATTTTTCTTTTAGCCAAAAATGAAAGTTATATTTTAAAAAATTTGTGTGAAATCATGTATTTTGTGTGTCAAAAGTTTGTGTGAAATCAGTATTTATGGTACTTTCCTAGTAAATACAGTTAACTGCTGATAAATATATATTAGCTAAGTCTTACATCATTTTTTTCTTAGTGTTATGATTGTAGTCTTGTGCTGTTGACTTGCTTGGTCTAAATGTTTATTCACACAATTCAACATTATTTCATTATTAGTGAATTTGTAGTAAACAGGTTTTGTTATTTTCTCAACAGGGAAACGTTTAAAATTTATGGTCCGCATTACTGACATACACACGGTACAGACACAGCAGATAAAGTTTAGGTTGAAAAACGATGGAATATTCCTTTAACAATGATATCACTTTCAACCAATCGACTGGACATCACGTGTTATCACGTACAGCCGTTTGGCTAAAAGTTTATAAATGCTAGAGTAAAAAAATCACAAGCTTGTGACAGTTTCCTTTAAAAAAAATGTATATTGTTTTCATCTAAAGAAGAGAAGAAACAGTTTAACAGGTAATGCTGCCACCCAGAAGGTAACATGCAGGTCAGAGTGATAGTCCACAAGAAGCAAGTAAAAGAAGCTCAATTTGAAAAAACCAGCTGTCAGGTTTGTAATCAGTCTGGAGGAAAAGGGGTCTACTGTGTTACTCAGAACATGAGCTTTCAAACTGTGTTGACAAGAAGAAACTAATACACGTACCCTGTTAACCTACTTGGTCCCGATCCAAAGCATATGAGTGCTTTTTACACAAACAAGACAGAAAAGTTTGGGAATTTATTTTTTTTTTTTTGTGGAAAGATACCACCTAAATTAAATAAAGGCAGAAATGAAAAGAGGAATGAAGCAAGCAAGTGAAAAGAGAAAGAGACAGCACATAAGACCTTCTCAAAAAAAAAGAATGCATGCAGATCACTAGAAGGAAAATCCAACTACTGTTTCAGGAATAATTAAAGTATACAGTCATGTATTTGGTGGTAGAATTGTGGAAGTTTAGATGCACTGACCATTTTCATACTTGCACCCACAAGATGCTTGCTTGCTTTTGATTTCAGGTTGAGAGAACAATGAAATAAAAATAAAAGAAAGAAATGAAAATCAACGCTAAGCTGTAAACCTCTGAAAATATTAACCAGAAAAAAATGAATGAGTTAAAACAACTACAGACAGTAGATGTCATCAAAACTCATCCAACTGACATTGAGGAATCACAATCCTTGGCCTTGCTGGAAGTGTAAAAACTTTTTCTTTTAAAGGCATTTAATCAGTTCTTGCTAAGATTGTGTCTGAAATGTTAATGTTAACTCTACAACATGGTTGGTGCAAATCTATAAGAGATCAATAACGTTTGTCACATGCAACACTTTTTATGTGTTATGTCTGCTTTTGGGTATTTTACTATTTTTTCTATCAATGATTGAATGTTTACTTCCCTGAATTAAATTGTAAAATACCACACAACAATCCATGTATAACACTATAGTACTTATTGCATTTAAATTAAGGAATGAATTAATTCATTAATGAATTGAATTGATTCAGTGAATTAATTCAGTGAATTGATGTAGTGAATTGATTCAGTGAATTGATTCAGTGAGTTGATTCATATTCTTTGGAAAAGCTAAATATTGAACGAGTCAGTTGGGATTTTTTTCATTTTTTCATTATTAGCAGCCTGTGATGTTTGAATATTTAAAATTGATTAAGTGATTAACTCCTGTTCGAGAAAACCTTACCCAACGAGCACAAAATCCAGCTGGGAATGCAAATAGTCACAAAACGGAGCCAAAGAGGCAAAAGCGAGATACAAAAATTAACAACAAAAAAAAATTAAAAAAGAAAAAAAAACTAAGAGTGAGAACGAACAGTCAGGTCATTAATGGGGCAGTGAGAGACAGAGCAAGAGAAACCATTTTGGGTGAGAGAATTCGAGTGAATGGTGCAGGCGGAGGGCACAGAGGCAAAATAGAGGAGACTACATACATCGCTGCTTTTCTCGCCCTCTAGCTGACTGAGTCCGGAGTGTTTGCCGTTGCGAACTCGCTCGCTGTGGTGGCCATTCTCCAGACCGGGAGATGGAGATGCATTGGGACTAGACCTCTTCTGTCTCTCCATTCTGTACTTCAGGTTGGACCTGTGTAAACAGTGTGAAATACTGTCATTAACGTTGCATTGTGGGCAAAATCAACAGGATAAGAATCTCTGGGTGAAAATAGTCCCAAAGGTCACATGACCTCCAGTGTCATTAAGGACAATAACTTTAATTTATTCCAACTTATACTACATAAATCTGCCAAAGATAACAGTTTGAATTTATGAAATACCGAAATGTCTCTTGTTTAATATGTATAATAAGTAAATTTAAGGTGTTTTGGCTTATATATTCATAAGGAAACCACCCTGACATAGTGAAGGATAAATATTCCCCCACTTCTGAGGTGAAGGTGAAACCAGAAGCAGATGGAGGATGTTAACAGGAGTGTGTGGAATGGTCAGGGGTGCGTGTGTGTATGTGTGTGTGTGTGTGTGTGTGTGTGTGTGTGTGTGTGTGTGTGTGTGTGTGTGTGTGTGTGTGTGTGTGTGTGTGTGTGTGTGTGCATGCGTGCTTGGCATTACCTGCTGGGGGATCTGGAGATGGTGGCTGTGGATGACACAGAGGCGCTGCGCGAGCTGCAGCTTCCTCTGCGCTGTGGCCTCCTGCTGGTACACTCTGCTGGAGATCTGTAATACACACACACACACACACACACACACACACACACACACACACACATACACACAACACACATACAACCAAACCAAAAGTGTGCACAAGCATGAACACAAACACACATGCAAACAGGTACAAATGTGCACAAAGATTCACACAAATATACAAACACACACTTAATCACACAAACTAAAAGTGACAAAGCAATTTCTAAACCTAAGTTCATGTCTTTGGTGTCTCATTGGCCGATATGAATTTTTATTACCTTAGATGTTTTTAATTTTCACTTCTAACGATTGAAATAATTTTTTTCTGAAACAAAACAGGCCAAGTGGAAAAGCAGGCTGTTTGCCTTACAAGACACCTACAATATAATTGCACTAAATATTTAATTTCGGTGGAACTTTAAAGAAAAAACCCAGACTCACTTCTTTCTCAGTTTGCTCTTGTCTTTGTGTTTGCTCTTTGGAGTTCCTGATCTGAAAACGAAATTGGAAATGACAGCAGCTTGATCATGATGAGTGTTGAGCTCCGGGACAGTTCATTTAAAAATCTAAAAAATATATATGGACAAATCGCAAAATGCTCAGATGTACCTGTGTCTCCTCTTCCTCCTGGACCCAGATGTAGACCTAGGACAGAGAGAGAAACAGAGACAGGAATGGAGGAGACTTTGGTTTAGTTTTCATGTAGAGACTTAAATGAGAAAGGAAGAGTTACGAATAAGTTTTTTTATCTTGTGTTGGAACCGAAAAATACTTCTTAGTACCAGACATATAACAGATTACTGACAGATAGATAGATCGAGATGAAGCTGTCAAAGTGACACAGCTATGAGAAAGAATAGCTGAAAGTGTGTGTGTGTGTGTGTGTGTGTGAGAGAGAGAGAGAGAGAGAGAGAGATGATTTATTACAAATTATAGCTACAGTATAAAGACATGTATGGTGTCCAAATGTTGAGAATATATGCAATATTAAAAATCACTCCCACTTTTCTCCAGGAAATGTCTAGTACTGTACTTCACTGTAAATGACTAAAAGGTCACAGAATGCATTACAATGTACACCACAATAACTTATTTTAAATGTGTGCTACAGAAGGTCGTTCTTTGGATGAAATAGAGAGATAGAAAGATAATAGTTTTCGCAAATGTTAATGTTTTGAAATTACTGTATAAAATGTGGGGGCACGGTGGCTTAGTGGTTAGCACGTTCGCCTCACACCTCCAGGGTTGGGGGTTTGATTCCCGCCTCTGCCTTGTGTGTGTGTGGAGTTTGCATGTTCTCCCAGAGTACTCGGAGGTTTCCTCCGGGTACTCTAATTTCCTCCACCGGTCCAAAGACATGCATGGTAGGTTGATTGGCATCTCTGGAAAATTGTCCCTAGTGTGTGATTGTGTGAGTGAATGAGAGTGTGTGTGTGTGTGCTCTGCGATGGGTTGGCACTCCGTCCAGGATGTATCCTGCCTTGATGCCCAAAGACGCCTGAGATAGGCACAGGCTCCCCGTGACCCGAGGTAGTTCGGATAAGCGGTAGAAGATGAATGAATGAATGAATGTATAAAATGATGTTGATGAACATGTTTCTTTCTCAAACAGCTAAAAGTTTATATTTATATCTATATATTTTTTATTTATTTGATCAAATAAATGCAGTCCTCGATTGTTGAATCTTGGACTTGCAGTTGTGCAGTAACAAGGTTGCAATTTTCCACAGATTCCCCCTGATTCTCTCCGCTCCAGGAAGCTACTGTATCTTCTCCTCTCTCCTCGTTTTTTCCTTTGCTTTCTCGGTCCATAATTGATCGAGGGATTTTCAGCGAGATGAGACTACTTGGCATGGTGCAACATGAGCGGCAGAGACAGACTAGAAGTGGGGGATGAGTGGCACAGGGAATGAGGGATGGTAAAAGAAAGGATGGAGGAGTGTAGGTAATTTGCTTAAAGGCTCGTTTTTCTTTGACACTTTGAAGGTCACATGCCATATTTCAAAGAGAGAGAGAGAGAGAGAGAGAGAGAGAGAGAGAGAGAGAGAGAGAGAGAGAGAGAGAGAGAGAGAGAGAGAGAGAGAGAGAGAGAGAGACTACTTCATCTCTCTTTCAAGGCTGATAATTAATGTTTAAGATTAGTATTAAAAAAAGCTTGGTGAAATATAGAAAAATATTATTATATTAACAGATAACAGATAATTATATATAATTAAGGTGTGTGCTGGGATATGGTCTAATGGGAAATTTCTTCAACCCTCAACAGCAATTTTCCTACTTTAAAAAAATGACAAAGATTTTTTTAATCCATTTACGGTGACATTTCAGGTTGCAGAACATCTGTTGGGTTCTGTTTCCACTTACAGTACATTTACCAGCTGTACACTTTTGTTCTTTCAGCAGCCTCTCTTTGTTTCTTTCTCTTGACCTTTTTTTTTTGTTTTTTTTTTTAATGCTGCTTGTCATGTTACAGAGAAACTCCTGAAAGCATAAAAGCTCTCAATCCTAAAGACTTTTTCATGTCAGAACATTTAAAATTACAGCTTTAACCATGACGGTTATAAAGTGCTCACGCTGAAGACTCCTTTCAAAAATATCCCATAAACATCGTCTCAGAGAAACCGTCACCATATAAGTGATATTTCGCAATTCGATCTTAATACATTTAGATTCATTCTTAATAATTTGTTGAATAATAAACATCATACTACGTAGAAGGGGCACATTAATATAATCCGTACAGCCGGAATTACTGTCAGAGCTCCTGTGATAGAAAACTGATCGTCATCACGACCAATCAGAAGCAAGAATTCAACAGCGCTGTGGTATAAAGAAAAATATTTATGAGGTTAGCTAACGGCATGCGTGTTCACGCGAGAGAATGTGAGCTCTGCTGCAAATTATATATTATATTGTAAATAATGTGTCATTTCTAATAAAGTGTTTTGGAATATTTGAATGGTATGACCACACACACACACACACAGACACACCTTTCTCTTTTGTGCTTCTTGCCATTCTTCTTCCTTTTTCCTCTCCGTGTAGGAGATGAGCTGTCAACCCTGTGCATCACATTAGGACAGACAGAAAACACAGGCATGAGGAAAAAGACGGCTCGAATGCACCACCACTTTCCCGACATATATATATATATAAATATATATACATTGCAAATCCCTTTTCAAGTGCCTGTAGTTGTTGCTTCTGCACTGTGTCATCTTATAAAATTTATACATTTCTAAAACACTCACTTGTCACTTGTACCTTTGATGGAACGTCTGTTCGTTCTCTTACTCTTACTGCCAGGCTTTTGATTGCCAATATACGATTCTCTCTCGGTCTTTCTCACCTCTCATGTATTACTGTTATTTTTCTAGTAGTTTATTTTTGCTTCCTTGAAAAAAAGGAACTTGATATCAGACATGAAACATCAATCTGTCACTCACGAAACTGGCTGCATTATAATACAACGCTTCCACAGCTTAAGCTCTAGACTATAGGATTACAGCAATGTTTTAACACCGTAAGTACACCGAAGTATTGACACCCTGAAAATTGTACATGGAAGTGCTAAGTAACCATAGTTTCATATATATAACTATTTCTTTTTCATATTGTTTACTGTTATTTTATTATTTATTATTTGTTTGAATTTTTATGGTGACCTTGAGTGACTTGAAAGGTGCCTATGAATAAAATGTCTTCTTCTTCTTCTTCTTCTTCTTCTTCTTCTTATTATTATTATTATTATTATTATTATTATTATTATTATTATTATTATTATTATGCACGATGAGGGGAACTTGCCACGTGCAAGCACATTCACATTTTCGTCAGGAAATGTCCGTTCTAGTTATTATTAAAATTCTCAGCATCCTCATGTTCTCATCCTCAATTCTCATACATGTTGAAGCCTTTTAAGGAGAGTTTGTGGAAAGATTATTATTATGGTTAAAAATTTAAGCGTATATTAAGAATGATTTTTGTTATACAGGATGCATGAGATTAATACCTGAATAATTCTGTTAATCTGTTAATACCTTCATTTCTGCCTGGGCTTTTTAAAGGGGGCATTCAAGAGCATACAGTAGGTAGATATGATGGTAAACAGTCAAACAGGAAAGGACGTGAAGAACACAGCAGGTCTTTCAAGGAAACTCACCGACTGTGTCTTCTGCCCTTCTTCTTTTTTCTTTTCTTATGTGGAGGAGAAGGTGAGCTGCTGGACTTCCTCTTGGCTCTGAGGAAAAGAATTGATGAAGAAATAAGAAAGAATTCACATACTGCAAAAAGCCATGTTGTTTTTTGAGAATTGTTTTGATTCGTTATTCACAGTACGTGTCAGTATACGGTCCTATACAAACTTTTTTCGGCTACTTGGTAAATATCCAGAATTTTTTCAACGAAAGAATGTAATCAAAAGGAGCAACAGCTAAATGGAAACACAATCATGGAAGGCCAAGGACCTCCTACACTGCTTATATTTCCATCAACCGTAATCACATCTTCTGATTACTAAATACTAACATTTTAAATTCCATAACCATGCCCATGCCTCCATTTTTGCCCCCAGTCTTGTTTTTGCTAGTTCGCCTCTGATTAAAAAGTCTGTATTTTTATTTTCTGGTCTAATCACACACATCTTTCTTTGCTCCCTGCTTTTAGTTTTTGCTCTCAAGTTTTCCTCTTTTGACATTTCAGCTTTTTTATTTTACTTTGCTTTCACCTGACATTTTTGTACTGCTTGTCTCATGCCTTTTTTGCTAATAAGCCGCAGTGTTTATATGAGCCTGCAGTCGTCTCTGCTAGTGTTGTCAAAGCCTGACAATTTGCAAATTCAAAATCTGCATAAACACAGCTGGGAGAAATTCCCACTTTGAGGAAGCAAACACTTGAGGTTGTTAAATAAGTATGTGATTTTTTTCAGTATGCATCTGTGAGCATACTTTATTTTCAAATACGGTTCATAAGAAAACTTCACATTCTGTGTGGTTTTTTTAATGACATTATAAACCTTTTCAGGTGAATAGTAAGCTCTTTTTGAACATAAGATCCACAATGCTGGACTCAGGAGATAAATATTTTACTTTCATATCCTGCAGTTAATAGCGGAGTCTTTTGGGTTCTAGTTTAACATACAATAATACCTGTTTTACGTAGCATTTAGCAAACACTGTTTCCTAGCAATAGCAGAGATTACCACACTATACTATACCACCCTATACTACACTACACTACATTACACCATGCCACACAACACTACAACACCCTGTACTATACTATACTATACTGTACTATACTATATACTATACTATACTACACTATACTTTATTCTATACTATACTATATACTATACTATACTGTACTATACTAAACTATACTACAATATACCTTATACTATACTACACTATACTAAACTATACTACACTATACCTTATACTTTACTATACTAAACTATACTATATTATAATATATAACTATACTGCATTAATACACAACAACACACTATACTATATTAGACTATACTATATAATACTATACTATACTATAATATACTATACTGCACTAACACACTACAGTACACTACAGTACACAACAACACATTGCATTATTCTATACTACATTGTACTATGATATGCTATACTATAATATACTATACAACATTGCATTACACTATACTACACTACACTACACTACACTACTCTATACTATATCATGCCACACTTGGGTATACACTTTAACACCCTATACTATACTATAGCATACTATACTATACTACACTATGCCCCAATGCACTACTACACTACACTACACTACAAACTCTACACTTCACTTGACTATACTATACTATATCATACCATACCATGCCACACTACACTACACTACACTACACTACACTACACTATACTATACTATACTACACTAGACTACACTACAGTATATTATGCTATAATACAAAATACTATACCACACAACTCTACATTATAACAAAAATAGCCATTAAGTTAGCTGCACATGCTATTAGAATCTACTAATGAAGCTAGAACTTGGGAGACAGGAAGGCATCCACAATGATATGAATAACATAACAATAACAAAAAAGTCTGTTTGTGTGGTTTTCGAGATGCTGGGTCAGAAATATGAAACCTAACACCTCTGCCCTCAGGCTTCAGCAAGCTGTTCACGCCTGTGACTTGTTTTGTTTCATCCTGTGGGATTGAAACCTATTGTGAAGCTTTTTTGGCAAGCTTTTAAAAAAACAAATAAACAAATACTCCAGTTCCCAAATAGATAGATAGATAGATAGATAGATAGATAGATAGATAGATAGATAGATAGATAGATAGATAGATAGATAGATAGATAGATAGATAGATAGATAGATAGATAGATAGATAGATAGGTAAACCCCTACACCACACTATATGGCTCAGATAGTACAGCAGAAGATTACACAAAAGGTTAATTCTCATTGTTAGTTTACAATTCAAAAACACTGTACAATGCAGTTTTAAATTTAACAATGGAAGGCCTTGCAATGCCTTTTTTTCTCACCCTTTATTCTTTTTATGAATATACTTTTCTATTTCAGCAAAGCCTAAAACCCTTTTAGGCATTTTTATTATTTCTGCACTTTCCATTCAGGTTTTGTTATGCAAATGTAATATTCCCATGAGACGAACGGGAATCATTTTTCTGCATATCGGGTCTTGATAATAACGCACTGAGATGAATGCTTCCTGATTTTTACTCAATAGCAAGTAGTGAATAGAATAGATGTATATAATCTGCATCTCTCTGCCTCTCTCTCTCTTGCTGTCTCTCTGCCTCTCTCTCTCTCTCTCTCTCTCTCTCTCTCTCTCTCTCTCTCTCTCTCTCTCTCTCTCTCTCTCTCAGGATATGTATACTCAGTGTACATTTTGTGTTACCTATGGTCATCGTGGGTGACCGAATCCCGATCATAGTAGTCTCCATGCCAGTTGTAGTCTTCCTCATAGCCATAAGCGAACCCACTGCCCTCTGCATCCTCTTCAGCACCATGGGGTAAAACTGTCACCCTGGGAATTTATAGATTAGATATTAAAAGTTAGCTGCAGAAATATTTGAAGAAATACTTTTTTTTTAATAACCCTGCAATTGTACAAAGAGTTGAAATTAGAATTCATATTCATCACATGCTCGCATGATCACCTCATGTTCAAATCACTTTACTCTTTATAATGATATGTGAATAAACTTCAATATTAAATTTCATGCTGATGTTTTAGTTTTAAAACTAACAAGCTGGTTGACAAAAATTTCAGCAGCTGTTTTCATAGGCGTTCTTTTTTGCATCTATTTGACAAAATACTACAGCATGGCCAATAAAGGTTAGAAATAAACTGGCATTAGTTTACAGAGACTAGGTTTATATCGTGAACCAGCACAGCATCTGCAGCAGATGTTTGCTTATAGCCAAGAAAAAACACACATTTATTCTCTCTGAATCAAACTTGAAGATGTCTCATCTATTTAGAGTTGAAAATGCTGTGAAACATAATATAACCACCTAAAATGTTCTTATTAAAGCATTAAAAGGTAATGATCTTGTCACCATTCAGTCCTCTAGATGCAGAGAAAGTTTTTCTGTAACTAGATGTCTGATCTATGATATGCTGTTGATTACAAGGTGTTTTGTGCATAATAACTCAAAAATAAAAAATATTTTGTGTCAATATATTCATACACTCTAAGCATATCTTGTAGTGATTATGTATCAAAATCGCTACATATAATATGCAGTGGTTATAATATGCAGTGGTTATAATATGCAGTGTTATATTATAGTGTATTGTACTTTACATTGTGTTGCATTTTGCCCTTATGGCACAAAAACAAAAAAAAAGCTTGTTACGATTTTTTTTAAATTTCTGGGAAGAATTTTTTTTCCACCATTGAAGTAATATTATAATTGAAGCATTATAATTTAATGTGGTTAATTCAAACTCCAGAAATTACTAATATAACACACACACACACACACACACACAAAAGAATGAATAATATCTTATGAATAATCTCAGAGCAGATTTAATACAACTATTAAAACGTATTCATTATCTAAATAATTGAATTATGTTTAGAAAAGTAATCTGTGGATGTTATATTACACTTTTTCTCTGACCTCCTGTTTTCGTAGCTACGCTGTGAATTGGTGAAAGCAGGATCACTGAACTGTCTGAGCATTTACACATGAAATTGGATTAGGAATGAAATCTTGACAATATAAAGGTTTCAAATATCCAGACATATGCATGTTATTAGTAATATCCTGACCTAAAACATCACCGCTCTGTTCCACCCCAGTAATCATGCTGGTATCATCTCTGGGTTTGCTTCATTGGCAATCTGTAGTTGTTGTTTGTCCTTTCTTATAATCAGTAATTGTCACTTTTGCTTTCCCATATGTTTTCCTTGTATAACAAGTGAGATAGTGATGGTTATCAAACAGCTTCTAGTTCACACACACATACACACATACACACACTTGGGATTTGAGCATAAGGAGGATTAGAGAGAACTCTACCATCTGCATACACATCCTGTGTGTGTGTGTGTGTGTGTGTGTGTGTGTGTGTATTCAAATCAGGATACATTAAGCATTTTGCATGCTTGTCCTTTCCTTGTCCTTTCTGCTCCACAGCGTCTTTTTCCTTGAATATACTGGAGTCGTTTTGCACTTTTAGTATTGCAGTTATACACTTGCAAGTCTATGTAGAGCAATTACTACAAGTATAAGTTCCTTTGATGCTAAAACCAGCGAGCCTTCAGAGACGCTCAAGGACTTAACTTGAGGTTTTACTTCTTTAAGAGGTATAACCTTTCTGTCATCTCCCACTTTTCTTTGCTTTACTTCCATTCCGTTTGGATTTGACCAAAAAATCATTCTTAGTACAACAAACACTTCATAGCTACACAATTCATACTGTTATTTTCACTGATTTCTTTACAGAAATACAGAATAACCAGCCTTAAGGTGCTGAATAATTAGCAGGAACTTTAGCATACTCTTTTTTTTTTATTTTTAGTGTATTAGTTTTTACAGATTTAAATGCTTCCTGCCTTTGTGATTCATTTGCCTTGACCTTTACTTCTTAAAACAAGCACTACCAACAACACATATGTCCTCTGGTTATGCGACAAAATCTATCCAGTCACACTAGAGCATGAAGAGTTCATTTTTATAGCAGGTCACCCTGTGGGTGAATGACTTCACATTCATCTCTGTCTGCTTATGATGCCTAAAGCATTCAAAGCAATGAATAATAGGTCCAGTTCAGTTAGCATGAAGCTCTGTGCTTAGCCGTAATACAAAGAAACTGTCTCAATATGCCTCTTTTTTAGCTTTAGATGGATTTCAATATGACGCAACAAGGCTAGTTAAAAGTTAATACTGAGATCTGTCACCACATATATCTCTCATGGGTAACTTTATACTTTCATATATTATAAATTAGGCTGTTGTTCTTCAAAAAAATAACTTTTTCTAAATTTAGCTGTGGATAAGAAGCACAAGCAGCAGAGATACAGCCATGAATCTAAAACAGCAGAGTTATATCCAGCATAAACCTTCTAAAAATAAATTGTACAACCTAAATTTTAAAACCTAAACCTACTGTATTTAAGGATTTGTTCATACATTCAACACCAAGTAAAATTCCCAAGTATTGGAATGCCTTATTAACACATTAATTAAAATTTTCATTACGGATTTGAAAAACGTACATATATATATATACTTGAAAGCAGGCCAGATTACCAGGCCTAGAGAGCACTAGGAAACCCTCGATGAGAGTAGATTTAAAGTTAATGATTATGCCATTATGCTGTAACACACTGTGATTATTAGGTTCTAACTGGTTTTAAATGGAGCGATAAAAGCGGATTAAAAACACATGGATAACTGTAAACTATGTGAACTGTATCAGTGAAAAGAAAATCTAAGGTTTAGAAAATCTAAATCTAAATCTAATGAACTGCAAACCAAAATTAGCCAAAGTAGAGTTAATACGCAGTCACTGCTAGCCATTTAGCCCTGACCTCAACCCCTACTGAACACCTTTGGGATGAATTAGAGCATCAACTGCATGTCAAACATCATCCAGTGACAACTGTGCACAAACTCACTAATGCTAACGCATCCAAACAGCCACATTCCAAAATCTAGTGGAAAGCCTCTTTAAATAAGATTGGATGCTGTTATGGCAGCAGCAAAGAGGGGACAAAGTCTGTATTAATACCCAATACTTCAAGAAATGCAAGAAGGATATTCAAGAAACAAAAAGGGGTGTGATGATCACGTGTCCATATACTCTTGGCCTTTTATATATGTATATTATATGTATATATTATATATATATGTATATATATATATATATATATATATATATATATATATATATATATATATATATATATATATATATATATATATATAGGTTGCACAAATGTCAAATCCACCTAGAGTCCTACCTCGTCAGGAAGAAAACTAAAGTCCTTTCAGCCCAAAAAATTTCTAAATAATTGTCAGATGTCATCTTCATAAGAACGAGCTAAGAGATTTGAAGAACTCTCCTTTTCTGAACCCACAAAATGCCATTTCTAATTTCTAAACCTTGGCACATTTGGCTATAATGCAAGACTGAAATCTACTGTGAAGGTGAATTTGGGATATTTTAACCCAAAAACAATAGAATAATTCAAAACAATACAAAAAACATCTGGATATCATAAACACAATACAAAATTTGGTTTGCATATTTGAAGGAAAAGGGCATGCACTGCATAGAAATAAACCTAAGAAGATACAGGAGCTCGAACTATTCTTCATGCAAAAGGGCTCCAGTTCCTCTATCAAAGTGTGTCCGTATGTGTAATATGTTTAATATGTAAATATTAAAACAAAAACACGATAAAGGCTGAGGAAAGTCTGAGCCTTTATCAAATAGTAACCGAAGGGGTGCCAATAATTTTGAAACATTGATAACTATAATTTCCCTGTATGTTAAGCTCAAAAATTAGCTTATTAATTGTTTTCCTGCTTATATATACATACTTTTTGTCAGCGAACGCGGGATAAAAACGGACCCAAATGCAGGACAGCTTAACAAAAACAGGGATTTAATAAATTAAAGACACAAAACAGGACACAGACAAAACCAGCCATGAAGACAAGAACAGGAGACAATAGGATTCCACGCTGCACAATGCAACGCGGCTCAACTAAATAATACAAATAATCAATAAACATGAGGGACAGGTGTGCAGAGGCGGGGCGGAAAAGACAAGGGCGGGGCAGACACGTGAACATGAAACATAAACAAAAGGCACATGGCCAAAGTCCAGACAGAGTCCTGACACTTTTTCGATATTTAAATCGATATTTACATAATTTTGAAGCTGAATGCATACAATATTGAAGCTGTGGCATTTACTGTAGATAAAAAGAATATGGGATGAGAGAGGGAGAGGATGAGTCTGGGTGGGTGAGTGATGTGATTTTATTAAGCTGCTGTCCCATAGTCACATCTGTAATGTATGGTTGCCCTGGTATCGGCGAGGCCACACTGTGGCATTAACAGAGGGTCATTTTTCACCTGCAAAACAGCAACATCAACACTCTGAGGAGCTCAGGATCCAAGACAGCAAATGAGGAAAAGAAAAGGATTTATAAGAGAGAGAGAGAGAGAGAGAGAGAGAGAGAGAGAGAGAGAGAGAGAGAGAGAGAGAGAGAGAGAGAGCGAGAGAGAAATAACCTAAGATAGCATACGAAAAGCACTCACTTGCAGTAACAGTTCAAATGACAAGAAATGTAAGCATTTGTTGTACTTTTTATCCATTTCTATTTAGATTTAATGTAACAAGACAGCACATGTAATCGCTTACTTTATAGCTCTCTTCAATCTGTGTAGGAAAACATAAAATTACAGCTTCTCCTCTTGATTGTAAAAAATGTCTGACACCGGAGACTCCTTCCAGAAATGTTAAATATAAAGTACGTCTCCTTACAGAAAATGTCATCATATAATATGAAGCCTGCAGCAGGCACTCAGCAAATGAATGCTATTCTAGAATTTTCATCAACACCTTCTGACTGATGAGAATTGAGAATTAAAGAGTGGTGTGTTGTAATAATAAAGAAATATTACACCTTCAATCCTGATATTAGTGATATAATATAATGGATGGCAGGCATCTGAGACTGGCTCAGGCCTCTCAATACTAGTTAGTGGCTTCATTATTTATATAAAGGGTCTGAGGGAGTGTGTGTGTGTGTGTCTCTTTGTGTGTGTGTGTGTGTGTGTGTGTGTGTGTGTTGCCACTGTAGAAGCCACAATTCAATAAGGTCTGAAAGTGACTGATGGCCAAATAGTTGTGTTGTGTCTTTGTGATAATGTGTGCATGTGTGTGTGCATGAGTGTGTGTGTGTGTGTGTGTGTGTGTGTGTGTGTCAGATGGCAGTATCAATTTCATTTCATCTTTCAGCATGAAGCATGGATGGCACCCGACTGGTTCTATGATTAAAGTACACTTAATATTAATGATAGGGTTATTTTTATTGAGGATATATTACTCTCATAGTTATAACGTGTGAGTGAGAGAAAGAGAGAGAGAGAGAGAGAGAGAGAGAGAGACTCACGGTGGTCTCGGATTAGATCCCTCTCTGGTGATGACTCCCTCCTTCTCCATCAACATCTGCCGAAATGTCCCGACCTTCTGCCTGATCTCTTCTTCTGAGTATCTGCAAGTAAAACAGATCAAATGAGTGAAACGTGATAAACAAAGCGTGCACATAGATTCCCAGGTTTCGTAAAGAAATATGAAAGAGTTATGCTGACAGCACAAGGTCTGTCACCTCTTTGTACAATTTCTTCTCTCTCTTTGTCTCTCTCACTCTCTTTCTTACACACACATAATATAAATGCCATAATCTCCATGCTTCTCACTATCCTTCTACTACAGAATAATAAATGACATGGTGTGTGTCAGAACCCGTGACAGGAGTCTAATAACATGACAAGGTACAAGGCCATGACATACATGTATCGTGTCAAGCGCTGTAATAGAGATGTCATACACATACAAAAAGAGGTCACAGGATCATTGTGTGTCAGTCAAACATCATGACAGCGCAATACTGTATGTCAGGAGACCTTCAGCTCTACATCAATCAGTAAGCTCAGATTAGTAATTAGAAGTAACATAGCAGCCATTTTCTTACTGAAGAATGTCTTCAATTCTCGTCGTATTGAAATGGTTCAACTGTTTGCTTAAAAAAAGATTGAGATAATATGTAGTTAGATACAGAATTATTACAGAATAAATGATCAAAATAAGTATAATAAAAAGTGAGGTGACATACAGCTAAGTACGGTGACCCATACTCATAATTCGTTCTCTGCCTTTAACACATCCAAAGTGCACACACACAGCAGTGGACACACACACACCGTGAACACACACCCGAAGCAGTGGGCAAATATTTATGCTGCGGTGCCCGGGGAGCAGTTGGTGGGGTTTGGTGCCTTGCTCAAGGGCACCTCAGTCGTGGTATTGCAGGCCCGAGACTCGAACCCACAACCTTAGGGTTAGGAGTCAAACTCTCTAACCATTAGGCCACGACTTCATAATAAAAAAGTTAATAGCATCTTTTAAAGCCATTTTTTCACTGTCGTTAATTCACATACAAAATGGATTTTTCTTTCTTTCTTTCTTTCTTTCTTTCTTTCTTTCTTTCTTTCTTTCTTTCTATCTTTTCTCCTTTTGTCCCTGGCCTTGGTTTATAATTGGTCTGTTTGCTATTGTGGGCACCTGTTCTTTGTCTTAGTCTGTGCCTTTAATTAGTTTGTGTTTTATACCTTACTGTTTCTTTTGTTTGTCACAAAACTTTGTAAAAAAAAAAAAACACACAGCCTTTTTGCTGATTTCCTGATCTAGACAGTATGGAATATGAGGATCATTATTGGTGTAAGTGTCAATTCAACTATTTATTACTAAAATTGAACACTTTTATACTTGAACTCAATTCCCTTACTAATTCCAGCATGCCTCGGGAAAGTCTTGACATATTCACACAACACTCTGACAGGGTGAAGGCTCTCAAGCTTTCTCTGACCAAGCACTGAGTAACAGCCCATAAATACTATCCAAAAACTCACCGAGAACTCTGACACTCATGGAGCCTGAGTTTAATGAGGCATTGGTGAGGAAGAAGCATTGTGACTAAAAAACAACATACTATCAGTACAAATAATAGGCTTGGTGGTTAGTCTGAACATTAAGGATCTCATGCAAATTCCTTACGCATATCACGATCCGATGGAACGTAAAATATTGCACATCATTTTTTTATTACTTCTTCTTATTTCTTCATATTTTAATTTATTCTGTTTTCACCATAGGTTCTTTAATTTAGTTTATTTATATGCACTATGTAATGATTAGCAGGCCAGATTTTCTATTTAATTTATTTGAATTGTATAGTGTGTAACTGTGTATTTGACGAAATAAATCTTCAATCTCAAATTGAATCTTGAATCTTGAACACATATAACCACATAACCAGAGACCACTTGTATCACCACATTTTTTCCCAAGTAACAAACATGATTATTAAGCAAAAGTGCAGCGATGCTATATAAATGTACAACAAACCTACAATTTTTTCAAACTCCCCATCGTTCAATTTCATCAGCAGGCTGCGTACTAAGATAACTCAGTATCCAGTTTTTACAAGATCGTTCAGTGATTGAACAAAAAAAGCAGGAAACAAATCCATCCGAAGATCAACGTTAGCTGTGCTCTCCTCTTGAACTCCTGATCACAGATGGTAGTGGAATTGTTGGCATTCAAACTCATATTCACTCACAGTGGTTCGACTCAGAGCCAAGTAAACCACATATGAAGGGTGAACGAAGGGTATTTTTATTCCTTCCAATATGCTGGAACACATCGCTGTAGTGTACGTGTTAAACCTGGGTGTGAATACCCACTGTGCCTCGACTGGGTCTATTTTTACATCAGCTAATCATCCAGGAAGGCCAAAGTAAGGAGAACAAATATCTTACAAGAAAAGGATTAGGAAATCAGGTGGCATGATTGAAGAGTGTCCAAGTCATTCTGGTTTGTCTGACCAAATAACTGGAAATCACTGCAATAAAGTCTAGGTCTGGTCTTTTACTTGGCACTTTTAAAGATATGTAAAAACATGGTTTTTTTTGTTTTGTTTTTTTTAAAGATCACTCTCAGAATAAAAAATGAAGTTCTATACAGTGGATTGGATTTTTCTACGTTTTTCCTTAAGTATTTTTTAGATCTCAAAGTTTGATTGAAACAACACTTGTATATACTGTAGCGGTGCCCTAATCCAGGTATCCAACTAACTGTTTCTATGATTCATATAGAAAAATGACCATGAGGTATTTCAGTTTAAAATGTTAAATATAACACATACAGAAAGTCTTCTGACTCCATCATAATTAAACCTCCTACTAGCAGACAGCAGATTAATCTGGGCCTTTCTCCAATAAAATATGAATATCCATCCAAAATAAATCCCTTGTGAGCAAGACATCTGTGTAGCTTAATCTCTAACTAAGGAGGCGACTGTAAGGACAAAGTCAAAGTCATCCATGTAAACATGCAGCTCACGTGCCTCATGTGCTCATGTGCCTGGAATCAGCTGCCAGCCACGACAGAAGGAGGAAAACGTTGCAGGTCAAGCTATTGTCTGATTGGAGATCAGATCACGACCTCGCCACATGGAAAGCACTTCCTGAGATCTGATGTGTCGGGATACAGAGTAAGAATTTATAATGCGCTCAATGTAATTTATTGCTTTCAGATGGCTTCTTATTTTAATAAGCCATTTTTTATTTTATCTCCTACATGATAGCAATACGAACACTGATAAAGGGAAAAGAACTGATTATTCACTCACAATTCGCTCGCCATTTTTTCTGTTACGGAAGACACGTATGCAGCGTTTCATACATCTTACCCAGCTAAATCCATTGTGGATCTGTATGCAACCACATCCCATTTACATTTAATCATCTCCATAATGCTGTTACATAACTTGATTTTTTTTTTTTTTTTTTTTTTTAATCATGCACCTTAAAACCTAAAAGATAAAAAATTACACCTTAAAAATTTGTTTGTGAAACCAAGAGACAATCAGGTTGCAGGCAAGATCTTGAACCTTGGGCCTGAAAAATGTATAAAAAAATATGATACTGAATCCAATTCTACAGAAAAACATTGGCCTTGGTAACACTGGTTGTCTGGACACACCGCAGCATGCGTATCATGGTGTTTAAAGATTCTGTTTCAATATGGTGCAATGGTTAAGTCATAAAGTTATGTAACAACTGGTCAAAGATCAGAAATGAAAAGACACTGTCTACATCTGTCCGGCTCAACGCTAAACAAAATTTTAAAGTAATAAATAAAATAAACGAGTAGCCTATGATTTGTATGTAAGTCTTGCTTTTCCTTGTCGAGAATAAAAATGAACGATGAAATGCTACACAAAGTCTACATGAATAGTAAGGGCAGAGATGTTAGAGAATATGAGAACGATAGCAGTGTATGGATTGATATGTGATGAGAATTGTTATTTGATATTGTTTTGTGTCTGGGGAGAAAATAGAGCAATGAGAAAGAAATCAGTTCATTAAGAGCATGTCATTTCCCTTACACCTCCAGCTACTGCAGCCTGAAAATGATGCTGACAGAGACTGTGTGTGTGTGTGTCAGAGAGTGAGAGTGACAGAGAGAGAGAGAGAGAGAGAGAGAGAGAGAGAGAGAGAGAGAGAGAGAGAGAGGTATGCAAATTAAGAAACCTTCAGCAAAAAAGAGGGAAAGATGTTCTCTCAGTCAAGAAAACCCATAATGATGCAGAAGCCCATTCGCAGTCTGAAATTATTAGATCAGATATTGATCTTCTTTTAATGGTTAATGGAATATAAATGCAATGTAGTCTTGTGTGCTACGTGCTGACATTGAGAGAGGGGTATGCAGATTCGGTAGCTCTGCCTCGTAACTAATGCAGTGAATTGCCAAAATGAATGATTGTTTTGAGTTATATACAGCGTGTGCTTTCACTTCTCATATCAGTTTCTCCAGACTGCTCTTCTAGTAGAGGCTGGGCGATTTTATATTACTGGGGGTGGATGGGGGATTTGATGGACGAATGCAACAATTATCTCAGCTGTTATTTCACTGGCAAAACTTGAGGCATCAAAATGTTCCTAAACTGATTATAGATCATGAGGGTGAGATGGATAGATGGTGAAAGACCATGGTCTCCTTTCCCAAGCTACTGTGATCAGTCAAAATAACTTTTTATTGATATGCAAGACCAATTTCTTAATTTCTTTAATTTCTCGACTATCTAGGTCTTACATAACCTACATATCTACATAAACGTTCCATGATATCCAGTGACATTTTTGACCCATTGTAGATGTTTTTGGTGGTGGACAGAGTTCAGCATGAACAATCTAAACAGTTTCCCACTACACAGCCCCATACACAGCAAGCTGCAATGCACTGTGTGTTCTCACTCCTTTCTATCCTAGCCAGCATGAACTTTTTCAGTAATTTGTGCTAGCTCTTCTGTGGGATCAGATCAGAGGTGCTAGCCTTCACATCCCACCTGAATCAATGAGCATTTGGCCCTCATGACCCTGTCTTCACCATGACCCAGTCATCTTTCCATCACAATTTGTCCACTTTCAAAATCGTTCAGATCCTTGTTAATTTTTCCTTCCAACACGTCAACATTGAGTACTGACTGTTCATCACCTGCTGCCTAATGTTATTTACAAAAAAAAAAAAAACAAGTTAAAAACTTTAACTCGTGAATATCTGATAAACCTTGGCAAAGGTATTGAAATGTCTTCCAACCATAATATGATCACTGGTATCTTCTGCTAATAAGAAAAATAATCTAGATATAAAGCTAATATTTATAGGCATTTTTTGTTGTATTTAAAAAAAATTATTGATGTCTTGTGATATGAAAAATGTGGCTTTATATTGTAACCATAGCAACTCTAACATCCGCTGAGTTACATTACATAAAAGAATACACTTGTGGGTGTGAAGACATCCTCAATAAGCTTCAGAGATCAGACATATTTGCTCAGACATATTCATTATTATAAGTCTATAATAATGCTTATTTTATTGTAGAAGATTAAGCACCTACTCCTGTTCCCATAAGATTCTTGTACACAAAGCAAATGTACAAATTCTTGTACAGAAAGCAATTTCCCAAACTGGCATTCCTGCAGGACAGGATGTGCTCATACAGTGCTCATAAACATGGCAGGGCCCAAATGGCCCCGTTCTGACAATCGGCAGACTTGCGATGTCAAACAGCGGCGTTTTCAATTTAGTTTAGCATGCCTCTTCTGGAAAATGAAATCAGAGCAGCGTGTCCTGTCTGTTTTGTGAAGCTTCCAAGGCCCCTTTACACATTATTTGCTTAGTATAATACAATTTCAGCCTTGTGTCACCTCTCTGAAGTGGGCCAGTACTTACCGGTATCAAGTACTAGCACCTGCATGAAATCAGAAGAATAAATACCCTGTTTATACACCATGAGCTGTAATTTTTTATAATTGCATGAAATAATATATTTCAATACGTTCTAATATCAACAAATACGCAGTGTTTATTCACCAATTTATGGCCAACGCTTGATAACAATGTAGTTCTCTATGTGCTAGCATTATTGTTCAATAATAATGTTGAGCTCATATCTGACACTTTATTAGGAAATAATACACACCAGGTTCTGTATTCATAAAGATTCTAAAAATGATCTCAGAGAGCTCCTAATATAGCTTAAAGATTTCTATCTAGGAATCTTAAGAGTGATTCAGGACCAAACTTAGAGCAATTCTGAGCATGGAAAATACAAAAACCTTTGTCTTTGAGAGGAGGCGGGGCTTAACCCATTACTAGGTATGACAATCTTTCTAAGATTGTGATTGGTTGCCCAATAAGAAAAAATAGGAGAGCTTTAAATATATGTCTGTTATATTAGTATAGTCTATTATAAGCCTTTCGCTTTGTCTCTATGTTAAGATTTTTGAGGTTATATCGTGTAGGGATTACGTTCATGACTGATCTAATTAGAGATGCGCTAACATCCGTATGTTATAAATATAATAAATGTAAATATCTTCGACACAGCACAGATTTCGGCACACAGCTATTGCATTCCTGCTCTGTTTCAGAGATGTTAGCATATCTCTAAATGACTTAGAATATTTAACATATCTGCACTGTATCTGAGATGTTATCTCTTATATGATAGGTCACAAAAATACTGTGATCCCTACATGATCTAACCTGTAGCATCTTATTAACTCACTATCATTTTTAAATATTGAGTACAATACATTTCTTCTCCTTCTTCAACTTTCAGCCATTTTCTCCTCTGATAAAGAAACTCTCAAGCCTCTTAAAAGTCTTCCTCACTACTCCTAAGTCTTTTTGACCTTAAGAGCTCTTTTAAGGTTTAAGATGCTTTTTGAATAACTTTTATCCTTACTAGGTCCCCCATCTTTAATTCTAAGGGGAAACACCCACATTTCTAAGAATTTCTTAGAATTTCGTCATTAAAAGCAAATCTTTACACTAAGAATTTTCATGAATACGCGCCCTGGATTTAAGGTTTGATTTGTTCTGATATGCTTTTCAGCTCAACACTATTTGAATGATCATAGTCATCTCCCCTGACCTCCTTTATCAACTGCTGCTCACTGGATCTTCTTTGTTTTTGACACCAACTTAAATCACAAAAGTCTTATGCTTAAAGAAATATAGCATTCAAAGCATAGATACAATAATAACAAAGGAAAGAAATGAAGACTAGTTCTGATTTCCTTTTAGCCCAGACTGTAAATTCATGTTGTTTATCATTGTCACTCATCAAAATGTCAATGTGATAACGCTTGGTAAAGCACTAATTGGGGAATATTTATTCAAGTTGGCTTCACTGATGTATTCATAACACATCATCTGCACATAGCATTTGATAAGTGCACATGAAAAATCAAAAATAATTTTATGTAATAAATGGCAACAAGGTGGATTATTTTCTTGACAATTGATTTTGCAAAATGCCTTTGGAGGAAAACATTTCTAAAGTAAATAGACTAAAAACATATTGTCCAAACAACACTGTCTGTTTAACATGATTGCTATTTTTTAGTCTTTTCATTCAATGCCATGAGCAGCCTTCAGATAAACTCAGACTTTCGGATGTAGCTGTTACAGTAGCGTAACTAGCTGTTAGTTGTGTGTATATAAAAAGATGTTATATATTAAGTGTGAGAGTGCAATAGCTTAACAGACACACATTTCACACAACATGATTTCACCCAGGATCACAGTAACCAAGGGCAACCATCATGCATTCAGTGCTGCCTGGTCACGAGGGATCCGTTACAACAATACCAGGATTTATCGGTTGTGGTGCAGAGGACCTTTACTACTGCCAGCCAGCATTTGTGTGTGTGTGTGTGTGTGTGTGTGTGTGTGTGTGTGTTAGTGTTGGTTTATCTCTTCTTGCTCAATAAGGCACAGAAAGCAATTCCGAGTGGATCTGATGCAGTTAAAAGGAAAGGAAGTGAGCCTACACTATCTTATCTGTACCTGCTGACAAACAAGCTCTAAATTCCACCTTTTATTAAAAAGCCTGCACTTTATATTCAACAGATATTCAGTGAAACCTGGTTCAACTCTCTCTCTCTCTCTCTCTCTCTCTCTCTCTCTCTCTCCCTCTCTCTCTCTCTCTCTCTCTCTCTCTCTCACACACACACACACACCCACACAAACACACACACCCACGGGTAAAAAAAAAATGTAAATATAGTTTACTAAGATACCTTCATAGTTCATACTGTTCAGTTAAAAATTACTTTCTCTTCCGTTCAAAGAATTAAAGCATTTCAAATTGCAGTTTGATTTTATGAAAGTCAAGTCATCCAGTCATCGAGTAGGAGTAATGACTAGACTTTCTGGATATTTTTGTGAATTTCAACAGATTTTCAGGTCAGATTTATAGTCTACAGTCTTATGCATAATTGTATAGTCTTACATCAATAAAGACAAGATTGCACGTAGCCTTTAGGAGTGTGTGTGTGTGTGTGTGTGTGTGGTGTGTCTGTGTGTGCCAGCCCATGAGATAACAACTACCATCAAGTCCACAAAATGTTCAGCTTCTTGCCTCAAATACTATAATAAAATGATGAATGGAGCAGAATGAAAGACAGAAGCACTGATCAGTTCGCAGTGGCAAAGAAAATAAAAACATTTTTCTTGCCTTAGATAACTACAGCGTCCGTTATACAAGTCCATGTGAATCAGCTGTTACTATGGAAACATTATGTTACAAAGAGTATTCATCCATGCTCATGAAAATGAGATAATCGTAAAAGAATATCTGAAACCTCTCATGAAGTTTTATCCAATTTTCCAATAGCATAAAAAGAAGAAACATAAATACTATTACTAGATAGACTGATGATGGACAGATTGAACATTTCGTTTATATAAATACTTTCCCTTCAACCCAAGAATTCCAGGAGGGGAAAAAAAATCAACAATTTCTATCATGTGTTGTTTGATTGTTGGCTTGATTTTTATGAATGCAAATATCTTACACATACATTATATACCTTTAAATACAGTAGGTTAAAGAGGTTAAAGAGACTTTATTAACGTGACTAACGTTATAATTCACTGAAATGCTACACTGCTGGAAGGTTATATTCATTTGTAAGTGTTAACAATAACAGTTCTTTAGTCCAGTACAGCCACTGTTATGTGATCTTTTTTTTGTGTGTGTATTAAATAATAATGTAATAAAAATCCAAGTATCTATTTTTTCTCTTAATTGATCTTCTCTCCACATCCTCCTCCACCTGACATCATGGCTGATCCTGCTTTGTGTGTGTGTGTGTGTGTGTGTGTTGGGAGGGGCACTAAGTAGACAGACTGCTGAGAGGAGGGGAGTTGCAGACGACTAATTGGCTCCCAGGGTGGAGATGCCATAAAACACATTTGACAATGAATGCCCTCTGGCTGCAGTCACAATGCATATGTTGTGTGTGTGTGTGTGTGTGGTGGTGTTTTGGGAGGACACCTGAGTCTGGAAAAATCTGAATAATGGGGCAAGGATTACATTTGTTTCTGTGTCTGTGTGTTGTGGTGTGGTGAATTGGGAGGAAAACTGAGTAAAAAGTAGGGCAGGGATTAAATTTGTGTGTGTGTGTGTGTGTGTGTGTGTGTAGGAGCGCGCTATGGGGTTATGGGAAGACACCTAAGTCTGGATAAATCCAAATAAGAAGGTCAAGGGTTAAAGTTGTGTGTGTGTTTGTGTGTGTGTGTGTGTGTGTGTGTGTGTGTGTGTGTGTGTGTGTGTGTGTGTGTGTGTGTGTGTGTGTGCGTACGTGCGTGTGTGCGTGTGTGTCTGTTCAAATAGTAACCGGGAGCTTTTTATTTTTATGGTGTGTGGTCTAACACTCTAATCTAGTGATACACACCCTTCCAACCCCCTGTAGCACAAATTTTTTGATATTTTTTGCTAATTTTAACTCCAAGTGCCTGAGGTTTAATTAAAAGGTCTTCACCAATGACATTTACAGGTCTTATTCCCAAACACACTTAGCTCCTGCAAGTAAATCTACTGTATGATAGAGTATGATAGAGCAGAGCACCAGTTCTCTCTGGTAACATTCATTGAACAACCTTCTGCCATTTTACACCACATTCAACTATTAACACTGTTGTGATATGACATCAGCATTAGCATGATTTTTTATTCTATCCATATTTGAGCTTTATACGCCATGTTGCCTGATAGTATATATTAGCAACAAGCCATGTTCCTGTATCACTGTGATGATTTGTCTCAACAGTCTATTTGTCAGCAGACAAACCTGTAAATCCTGTTTGGTTTATTACTTAGTTAAACTTATATACCTGACTAGTTAGCTAGCTAAATTAGCTGTCATATTCTACAGTAGCTAAACAGAAGCCAAAAGTCACGACAGCTAAAAAAATTAGCTAGCCAGCTAGTTAGCAAGTAGTAAAAAAGCTTGAGCTGTCATATTCTCTGCCACTGATTGGATTAGTAGCCAAGTCAGAATAGTTCACATCAATCAAAACTATTTTGTTAATTATTAATAAAAGTTTTGTTTATCACTTTTAAAATGAGCTAACTCATGTAGCTAACTAGTTAACTGTTAAGCTAGTTTACACTAGACAAAAAGATAAAATATGCCACAACACATAAGATTCTCTTTAGCACTAGTGGAATTAGCCTTGATAGCCAGCTACTTAGCAGCTAGTAAACAAGCTTGCACTGTCATATTCTTTATGACAAGAGGAAAGCCATTTGGAATATACCACAACAATAAAAACTATTTTGCTAATTAATAGCAAAGGTTATGCTTAGCACTGTTAGCATTACCCTTGAGTAACTGCTAAATTTGCTTGCACTATTATTTAATACTAGCCAAAATATACTATTACAGACATTTTGTTATCATTATTAGCATTAGCTAACTTAGGTAGTTGGCTAGTTCACTGATCGTGAGCTAGCCCACTCTGTCATATATTTACCGGATAATAATCCTGTCACAATATACCACAGAAAACATTTTGCTACTTATGAAGGATAACGTTTTGTTATTTTTTGCTAATTATGAAGCATAACTACAATTAAAAAAGATTTTACTATTAGTATGTAGTTTTTTAGAAACCCATATGACTTGTTAATTATGTTTGAGACGTTTAATTCAAATCTCAATAGATCAAAAATAGTAAATCTATAAATAATATCAGTCTAAAGACAACTTTAATAAAAGTATGTTCTGTCATGAAAAGCTAATATTTGAATAGTTAGATTAAGTTCATGATTTAATTTTTTTGTGGTTTAAGGGTTCCCTGGCTACCATACACTAGCTAAGTGCTTGATTCGTATGGGGTTTTTTTTCCCAGCCGAGCTCTGTGTTTTCCCCTTCACTGAAACTTCTTAAAGCAACCATCCCCCATGAATTTTTCACTTCAACCACTGATTACAAGGCAATATTCAGGAGCAAAAGCTGCTTTGCGGGGTGCCTGTGTGAACGGGCGCTGGCCCCTTGGCAGATGGTTGTGCTCTCCTCCCTGACATCCTGCTTCCTATCACACTCATCTTTCTGATGGCCAGCACTCCTAATGAGGAACATACCATCTGCTGTTCTAAGAGGGGGTGTTGGGATAGACTACATGGATTAAGTGCATTAAGTAGATCTAGTTTATATAGGGAATATAGGGGGAAGGAAAAAAAGCTTAGATAAACGGCTTTTCAGCAGCTGAAATATTAGCATAGATTTTGAGGGGTTTCAGTGTATGGAATTTAAAAACAGATTTAATTTTGCCAAAATCAATTTGAACATAAATTCAACCCTTAGAAATAGGTTATAATTTTAGTTTTAGAATGTTTTTGCTGAGACAAAAGAACAACATTTCAGCATTTCAGCACCGGTTCAGCATTTTTTCTTTCTTGCTGGTAGATAAATTCCTCTCACAAGGTTAGGCACACAAAGAGCTTCCTAAGAAACACACATCTTCCATGAAACACACAAGTTACTCAGGTTCACATCCCTCCTGAATAATTAGACAAGTCTTGCTACCTGACTTCCTTAAAAGCCCTAGGGACAGCAGGTGTAGTCTGTGAGTGAGTGTGTGTGTGTGTGTGTGTGTGTGTGTGTGTGTGTGTGTGTTCTGTCTTCCTAAAAAACAGCATTACTTTTTCCTCTAGCTACTATATGTCACAATGCATAATAATCCATGTAAATACCGAAAAAGTGTGTGATATCAAAAACATCATATACAAACTTAAGCAAGCAATTTTTCAGAGTTAATGTTAACCCCTAACATGCACAGACATTTTCTCACCCCTGTTCCTCCATCATTTCTTGCAGCTCCATGCATTTCAGCTCCACTCGTCTCTTTCTCTCATGGTCCAAGATTTCACGACGAGCTTTCTTCACAAGCACAGGCTTTGGTGGAGCAGCTTCTTCCTCTTCCGGTTCTTCATCGCCATTGGGGCGTGTGGTGGCACCTGGGGCACCGTTAGCACTCGCCTCAGGAGAGGGCACCCTTGCCCCGTCGTACATGGCCACAGCACTCTGAAAGAGAAAAGACAGAGGAAACAGTGTCACTGACAGGATGTCCTTTACTTACATGTATCTTACCTTAACTTAATCGGAATAATTAGGAGAATATAAAATAGTCATGAAAAATTCATGCTTTAAAATTCTCCTGATGGCAGAAATGGATGCCAGAGTGGTGTTTTTTACTCTTCATATTTAAGTACATTTGCGTTTGGAAACGGCAATTTTGAGGGGATAGTTCAAGCCTATGTTATATTTTAAACCGAATAATCAGAAATTAAATCTTTGTTGTCTCCCTTTACAATTTTTGTTATATAGCTTTAGGGTTTTTTAAGCTGTAGTTAGGCCACAGATTTTCCTAAAACCTGGCAACCCTGTTCGTTCATAATCACTGCATTGCGCTTTCAACATTTATTTCATAGAATTTGAACATTCATTTCTGAAATTAATCCCAGTACATAGTTTCAAACTGTATTGTATGCAGTAGAGCTCATCAAATGCTCAGTATACCCACTAAACCATTCAGATCAATAATTAATTGCTCATGGCCTCTTTGCTTCGTTGCATTTTAGAAGTATGCTTATTGATGTGGACAGAATGACATTAAAAAGTTCTTCATGGTTGAAGGAGGAAAATATTTTAATTAATGAGGAAAGACATATGTGGTTATTATTAACACTTATGAACACAGCATTCCTGGATGAATTTATGCATGTAAACAGCTAGTTGGGCCAGTGGTGGCTCAGGTGGTTAATGCTCTGGGTTGTTGATTGGTGGTTCAAGCTGCCACTGTTGGGCCCTTAACCCTCACTGTTCTAGGGGTGCTGTATCATGGCTAACCCTGTACCCTGACCCCAAAAGTTTGGATAATCAAAGAAAGATTTTGTAACAAATCTCCACCTTTTATCTTTTCTAGTATGTATGTATAAGTTGCTATGTTTCTTTTTATATAAAAAGTTGATCTTAGCAATTGGCATATTGAATTTGTTAAATGATTCACACACTATTAAAGCTATTGTAATTCACCTGCATCCTGCCCAGTATTCTGGATGTGAGTTAGCCAAAGATAAAAGGCATACAGTATGTTCGAACATCTACCTAACATACTGAAAACACAAAAGCAAAATAAACGTGAAATGAAAGAGATTGATCGATAGATGGGTCTATAGTCTCCAGCTCTCTGGGACAGAAGCCAGAACTTGCTCCATTAATGGATACATTTTTCATATTGCAGAATATGTTACCACAGTTTAATCACTGATGCTGTCAAATAGCCTAAAGTCTTTTAATGCACTCGTACGCAATAAATGTCCCTATCTCACAGTGTCAAATTTAACAGATAAGCTTTAATACAAAAATCTCAGTTTGTTATTCAGTTGTACATGCATGGTTAGTTAGATAATGATGCAAATCTGTCTATATTTGAATAGAAAATCAACAGCAATGCGTTTAGATTGTCTTTTGTCAAGCTTTCTTTAGTCCGGGTGTTAAAAGCAAAAGGCAGAAGGGGAGCATTTAGCAAGCAAGCCGTGCATTGTGGGTAAAATCACGAAGCGATGCATAGCCTAACAGGTGGCGCGGCAGCAGGAGGCATCGTCGCAGAATTCATTATCCACTAAATCATCAGCTTCAGAATTAATGTGAATTACGTACATACTCTCGCTCTCTATTCCTCAACAGCTCTCCAGTCATAATAATAATCATTTCTCCACCCACTCCATGTCTCCACATCTGCCTGTCTCCTTCTCTATTAAGAAATCTACAGAGCAAATATTTCAGAAGTCAAAGTTGGTTTGCTTTAGTTTACACAAAAGGTTTTTGAGGTAGATAGACCCAATAAACTTCTTTTATTCCCCTTCCATATCCTCAACCTTCAACATTACCGTTTTTGTGACTGCTGGTCATCGGTCTAAGGTGGTCGTTACCTAAAGCATTTAACCTGTATATACATGATTGAACGCACTGTATCGCTGCCAGTTGATTGGTTGATTAGATCATTTCATGAATGTGCAGAGATATATGTTACTATTAAAGTGCCAATTGAATATGTGTCATCTTAAAGCTGTGAAACACTTAAATCAACGCCTCAGATTCTTATCAGATTAAATGATGAATGACAAACATCTGGTGTGTCTATTGGTTACAAGACAAATCTTTTAAAAGTCTAGTAAAAGTCTTATATTGTACATATACTGTACCGAATGCAACACATTTTGAAATTGCATTTTGAATATATTGGATTAATTCCCTGAGATGTTAATCATGTTCCTAGTTTAATAAGATGCTCTATTTATTTATCATATTTATCTGCTCTCATTTCTGAAATGCTATTTATCTATTCCCTTGTTTGTCTCACTTCAATTTAATACCATCTTGGATATGTTTAATATGGCAATAAAACACTTTAGCCACCAGTGGTGCAGAAAAGAAAGGTAGTATAGTGCTGTGCTGAATTAAAATAAAGTTAGATATTATTAATCTTGCTCCTTTAAATAGGAAGGTTTTATCTAGCACTAAGACATAATATTCATCTGTTAGCAAAAAAGGCTTTTGCTGTATATTATAAAAACAGACAGAGCTTGAGCTATGCTAATCTTTTCACACATATTCATTTATAGCAGATCAGCATATGCGAAATATACCAAGGTGCAAAAAAGAAGTTATTTAAAAATGAATGGAAATCTAGAGTCTGTGTAGAGTCCTGATATCTTAACACCATGTACAGTTCTGCCAAAGCTAGCTTTAATCATTGGCTAATACAGCTAACAATGTCAACATCCAGCATGCCTCAGGATAACAATAAATACTAGGAAGTTATGATTTGTGAAGTCTTAAGCCGTGTATGTGCGCGTGTGTGTAAGTGTCTGCATAAGCAGTAGTAAAGTACAGACAGCTTACTGTAATCTCCCACAGGAGACCCATCCCTCTTTCTGTAATTACACAGACTGCTATGTCAGATACACACTCTTAGTCCCCTGCCATTCCTATCTTATATTATGCTGATGCAGTTCACTCGTTCAAAACAATCCTGATGGAAAAGATTACTGCAGCCTATTAAAGTAACAAAGCTAGAATGTGTATATGGATGCAGTAAAACCACTGTACATGTGTACAAAGGTTTAATAACATATTTATGATAAAACACAATAATCATATAATCGACATTAATTTGGAAAGTAGCCATAAATCATCAAGATTCTATTTAAATAACTAACTAAATTAAAAATAGCTAGGAATTATGAACAGGCCAAGTTAAACTAATGTGTTGAATATGGATTTTAAAAAACTATGATATACAGGGTTTATAATATTCCAAATATATTATTAAGAAAAAAACAAGTGAGATAATTATCTTTATATATGTGAAAATATAGGAATAATTTTATACAACTTGCACAGATTTAGCTAGCTGTTAATTCCAATAACATTAAGCCTAATGAACTCGCTAGCATCCCTATATCTTTATAAGGTTGCTAATGATTAATTATTTGCATATAATAATTAGTTATTTGGGGTGTAACATTCTATCAGTTATGCATCTGATGTAATTGTATTGTTATATGGCTACATAACCATATTATTATAACATTATAACAGTTAAACTGAACTGTTCAGTAGCATTTAAATGACAACAGCACTACAACAATACACCAACTTTAACTGACTTTGGAGCTCGAAATACAATAAAAATGCAGATAAATCAATCAATCATTCATTTCTGGTCATTGACTTTATTTATTCAATAAAATTGTTGAAAATGTATGTATGTATTTTTTAGAATGTTAAACTTGTGCTTGAAGCCATTTTTGATTGATTTTTGAAAATTTTAATTTTCACAAATTACTTAATTACTTAAATACTTCATTTTTAACAAGCCTTGCTAGCTGCTAAACTGAAATTATAGGTGTCACGATGTTTGAAACTTGTTTGAATGTCCATGAGAGCACTTCAGACTGGCGAGCACTGAGACACGCTTCATTTCCTCTCACTCTCAACGTCTGGACCATGCTCATGAGTCATGCTGATCACGGTGCTCCTATGTGCTCCTAAAGTCACTCCTATGATCACTCTCACTTATCAGCGTTCTTCTGAAAACACACATCTTCACCTGATTCAGAGCAAACTTTCAGATTTGTGATAAAAAAAAAGCGCTTGAATGAACTTTTTATGCTAATTTTAATGGTAGCAATAAGGAAGCAATAACATGGAGTAAGCCCACTATTTTTTGCTTACATGACTATATTATGTACATATTCATTCAAATTTCTTCTGAAAAGATTCTTCAGTAGACAACCTGTCAACAGTGTTTATTGGCATGAGAAAATCAAATAGTCACCAAGAGCCTCTCGCTTCACATATCTTTAAAACGATGGGGAAATTACAAATCCACTTACAAGCATCACAGTGCACTTTGAGACATTAGCTAAGAGGATTAAAATATTTAGTGACATGTCCTATATGGAATTTGTCTCAGAAGGAATGGAATAATTACTACGGACTATTTACGTCTTTATTTCTGTTTCAGGTGAGAAAAAATATAATAAACAGCTGATAAAAACAGAAGTGAAACATTTTATTCTTTTTACTTTCAGAAGGAAAAAAAAACAGGCAGAATAGTGATATAAGCACTATAAAGATAAGCTTAGCACTGATTAGACTGAAACAAGTGTTAGGTGGTTACAGGAAGAACAGAAGATCCTGTAACTAAACATGAGTGCACTCCTATTGCCAGGGTAACAAACAATCAAGCTGAGACAATTGGAGTGTGTGATATTTGGACTGTAATTAATAATTATATATAGAAATGTGTTTTCCTGTAACTGGAGTATTACAGCCCATTTTACCTCATATGTGTTTGTTACATTTCAGGAACAGAGTGGGTCAAAATCGTATAAAACTGCATTACAAATCTGATTTCTGATCTACCTGCGTAACAGATGAACTCAGTGAAAAATAAACATAGGAACTCAACCCCTACTGTCCTTTTGCTCACCTGATCTAGCTCTATGTCTTTTTCTCTGTCATTCTCTCACCAGTAATCTCTTAATCTCTAAAAAATATCCAGAGGTTAATCCTTGGCCAGAACCGGAATCTGAGGCCACAGTGTAGACAAGAACATTTTCTCCAATTTCCCAGTTAATATTTTTTACGTAATCTTCAATTTCCTTGATTTTTATCTCATCCTAGAGCAGCAAAAGCCTGAGGGCCTTCTTCCAGGAAGTGGTAGCTTGGTGGACCTTGGATACAAACTCACAACCTTCTGAGTGGTAGTCCAACGCCTTAACCAATTGGCTACCACATTCCCGATTGACACCATTATAGATCATTTAATGTGCTATATAATTAAAGCTTATATTTATTGCTGTTTTTTCTCCATTTTGAGCTCTTCTCAAATACGCTCTTGCAGTAAAGTCTTTTATTAAAACAAAAAAAAAAATATCTTGGCTTTTCCGATCTGCTGTAACCGTTTAGCCTTTCTACCTCTGCCAAATTCCCTTCTTGAAGGTCACATCTAGAATCATCACATTTCGAAAATCACTCTCACACAAAAAAACAGAGAACAGTTTTTCTCTGTTGGCTCTACTCCCGCTAGTGCTCCCAGCCCAGCATGTGCTTCCAGGAGAGGACTGGGTGCTTGAAAGCATTTATTTCCATAGGCCCTGTGAGAGATTGCAGTAAAGGCTGGAATACATTGCTGGCTGTGTTTGCTACAATAGTGAGAAGCTCTTTTAGAGGCAATCTGGGGAGAGCAAGGCTCCAGGAAAAATAGGAGGCTAGCCTGAAATGGAGGCTATATGGAAATATAGGGACATTAGAAAGTTTCAGTGAAGCATGGTGAGGTTATGTTTTGTTTGGTTTATAGCAAACAAAATAGACTAAGAGCAGGTAAAATTAGTGTAATGCCCTCGTTTTGATGGAACCAGAACTAGAGTTGTTGAAAGCCATGTTGAAAAAGCCTCTCTCTCCTCCCAGCACTTTCTTTTCTAAGCACCAAAAAAGAGAAGACAGTAAATCTTTCTTAACATGCCTTGTCTTCCAGGCACAAAATGTCTTCCAGGCACAAAATGAGTGGTCAACGATGGGACATTTGTGTGCATTAGAACTTCAATGAACGTTAATGTGCTAAATTCATGACACATTTGACAAGGATCCATGTGAAGGATTTCATTCGGAAGGCTAGTGATATGGTGATATTATCTGAGATTTTCCTGAACCAAAAAGACAGTGATGTATCAAGGGAATCAGCTCTAGAGTGGAATATGTTCCTCTATTGGAAATCCACTGTAACAGGACCTATGAAAAGGATCTGCAATAAATCTTGCTGGAATACATTAATGTCAGTGGTAGTCATCCTTCCAGAGAGAGATGAGTGAAACAGGAAAGAAGTGAGACAGAGGAATGGATGATGAATTCTCTGTGTGTTCAAGAGAAGTTGTGTTATTGGGATATTGTACAGCACTGAGCTATAGGGATAACACTATGGGCTATTATGCCTGGATCCTATTCCCACTGAAACTAAATTCAGTTCTCTTATTAGTAATGTTCTCAAGATTTAAAAAAAATCTGGTTCTTTATTAGTGGGGTGTAAATAAAGTGATACAAGTTGTGGTTTAGGTGTTCAGGTGTTTATTGTAGAATCATGGCATGTCTAGGGAACTGCAAAACTGGTATTATGGTTCAGTGGAAATGGTAAAATTAGGTAGATGAAGATGGTGGAATTGCTTGAGGAACGTGGCCTTCACAATTTGACATGTAGTGTTTCCTGAGCTGCTTTTCTGCTCAGCATGATTGCAATGATTGGTAATTTTAGTAATCAAAGCCCTCCTGTTAGATCTGCCCACATGTTTTTCATTTTAACACCATTCTGTGTAAACTATAGAGACGCAGTTGTGCGTGAAATTCCCAGGAGCTTAGCCATTTCTTTAAATACTCAAACCATGCCATGGACAAAGACACAGAGAGCACATTTTCTCCTTTCTGATGTTTGATGTGAACATTATTTAAAGCACTAGACTGCTGATAATTAGCCACATGGATAATTGCATGAATGAACAGGTGTCTAATGTCTTCCTAATTCTGTAAATTGTGTATGTTTATGAAAATGTTATCTGGTCAGTCTTCTTTGTTTGATTGCAACTTAAATATATGAAATACATGTATAATACACGGGGGGCACGGTGACTTAGTGGTTAGCACGTTCGCCTCACACCTCCAGGGTTGGGGGTTCGATTCCCGCCTCCGCCTTGTGTGTGTGGAGTTTGCATGTTCTCCCAGTGCCTCGGGGGTTTCCTCTGGGTACTCCGGTTTCCTCCCCCGGTCCAAAGACATGCATGGTAGGTTGATTGACATCTCTGGAAAATTGTCCGTAGTGTGTGATTGCGTGAGTGAATGAGAGTGTGTGTGCCCTGCGATGGGTTGGAACTCCATCCAGGGTGTATCCTGCCTTGATGCCCGATGACGCCTGAGATAGGCACAGGCTCCCCGTGACCCGAGGTAGTTCGGATAAGCGGTAGAAAATGAGTGAGAGAGTGAGAGTGAGTATAATACAATTTTCGTATATCATTGTGTATAAGTAGTAGTAGTAGTAGTAGTAGTAGTAGTAGTAGTATTCACCCCTGTTATAATACTTAATTTCAGGTTTCTATTCAGAAATTGTAATGGTTCTCACAATAAGAACACTTTAGAGTTGTGTATTTAACTCCTTTTCCCCCCAAGTGTAATAAAGTAAGCATAAGGCCTGGTTATTGTGAACTGCATCAAGATCAATGCATTGTTGATTCATAGTCATCACCACCGCTAGCCTGTACATCATGTAGCATGTTAAAAAATGAAAGCATTACATACTTCTGTGCTCATGCTCTTATTAAAGACTACAGATCTGAAGATAATTGTCTCCTCCATATCAACCTATCATTCTTTATCTTTTAGCCCCTTAGGAAACCACTCAAAAAAGCCATCTCACTCCTTCCATCAATTTAATCATCATGTATTAGCTCCAGTTCCCTTGAGCTATTTTTAGACAAAACATCCATTTGGAGGGAATTTCATTGGGGAACAGGTAGCAAACATTCCCGCCCTGAGCATTTCCATCTCTTCTGTGTCAAACACGTGTCAAAAACGTCATTATGAATTTCAATATTTAATTCATGAGCACCTACATTATAGCCCTAGTTTCTATTTGATTTCTTTTCAACCATCAAAATGTCTTTTCTTTGGCAGCTGTGTGATCGTTTGCAAGGGCCAGTTGCTTTTTTCTGACCTTGTTTAAGCTCAGATTGGTTCATTTCACCAAAAGAACAACTAAAACGACTGGGGAGCAAAGCCAAAGCTATTTCAAGCTTTATTGAGCCTCCTGAAAGAAAAGGTAGTGGCCATTTTGCAGGATTAAATCCTCTCTCCTCGTGTGCCTGCTCCGCTTCTTAGGAAATGGACAGAGACCTAAAGTAGGCATTTCTGTGCCAAGAGCTGAAACAGAAATTGGAAAGTGGAGTTGTAAAAGGGAGATTAAACACGTCCTCGTTTCCTCTCTTTCTCTCATCTCACAGATGAAAAGGTTTGGGAAGACACTTTCCCCTGGTTTTTGTTCTTTATTCAGCCTCACTAAGGTACAAAGATGAATGAAGTGTGACCAAAGTACATTCCATTGAAAAAATGTCTAAAGGTACATTTGGGCAGAGAGCAAAATGTGCAGAGATGAAAGTTTCTAGAGGCAGAACCATAAACTCAAGCATAAAGCAAGGGTAAAACTTTATGAACTAGTCTATTCACAGAGAGTTGATGAAGTAGACAGAAGCATTAGACGTAACATTTCTTGGAAGTCTAAAATACTTGACCTGCTGCAGCCAATCACTGCTCCTCTACCAAATGATGGCCAGTCTTTGTAATCATCAGATGGTGTCTGATCATATGGCTCTTGTTGGAGCAGGTTTTCATTTCAACCAAGCAGAAGGCATACCTGAGTCTACTGAAAGCCAAGAAGAACTGATTAAAGAAGTGGAATCCAGTGTAACTCCTGCTTGATAGAAATGTAACCCAAGCTGGCCCTTTGTGGATAAGATTGGACACCCTGGGTGTAAGTGGTAAAACTGTCAGACCTATTGCTAATTTGGCTTTTCGACCAGTTTCTATTTAGGAACTGAGAAATGGCTGTATCAGCAGTGACATACTGTAAGTAGAAGGACACAGCAGGCAGTGAGACATTCAAAATCTGCCAGCGCAGTAGGATTGGTAGAGAACTTACTTTGGTCCAAACTTGTGCTTGCATTACTCCCTGATGTGAGTCTTTTAGAGCAGATCCAATGTCAACCCTGTTTTTTTTTCTCACAAGACCGGACTTGTTTGTCCCCTGTCTCTCTTATGTCTTACCTGTCTCTGGTATATAGATGTTAGTGAATATTCAGAATGAACAGATCATGTGTTCAAAACAAATACAAAAACGAATAAAAGGTACACTTTTGTTTTTTTATTTAATCTTGCCAGAAAGTTTTACAAAGCATCTGGATGAGACTAAAAGTGTGCATCTAGACAAAAATTTCCTCCAGAAGCTTGTAAGCTATCAGATATTTAACTCCTGGGACAATAAAAGATCAATTATATTAACTAACTTGCATGTAATTTGCTGCTGTAATGCTTTTACAGAACTCAACGTACTAACTTCCTGGTCAGTGGTTTAAAAAGTATTTTCAAACATAGAACCAAGTGAATTAGTTGGAAAATCTAACAAGCAGATGAATGGGATTAAAAAAATCCTTCATCCTAATTTTGTGGATGTTGCTATTTTTCTTACAACATAAATAGCCTTAAAAAAATAAATGTCATACAAATAACTAAACACAACTAAATTAATTATTAAATACTATCTCATTTATTAGCTATAGTTCATGGAGATTTGAACACAATAAAGGCTTTGGGAAGATACTGTGCACCACTAAAATACCACTAAAATAAGCTTGTGAGTTCTGAACTGATCAACTTTGTTATGTTATTCCTTTTTTTTACAGACCAAGAAATAGTTTCTAACTTTTAAATGCTGTATTTACTTCATTATCATAAAAACCTGTCACAAATTTTTTTTTTTGTTTTCAGTGTCCACCGAACTCTCCAGAGTGTCTCATTAATTCTGTAAGTACTGAGGCAGAAACTCCGGGTGTAGTAGAGAGCATGTTTGGATCGTCAAGCACACACACCCTCATTCATCACGCACCAACCTTTGCAGTCAGTAGGGCAATATATGGTGACCTAACACATTAATCACACACCTAGGAACACAAATAGGACATATAAAAGGACTTTTGAATATCTGCTTGACGGTGAAGAAATGCCGAGACAAATCCTTTCATCACTTTGCTCTAAAACAAAATAAATAAAGTTAAAGAGGCACTGAGATTAAAGAGAGAGCATTTGCATAAGTATTAGTAATATGTAAGGATTTTTACCTCCTAAATGGACGAAATCCATATTTCATGAAACAGCTTGAATGACTGAGATCCAAACGTCTATCTGTCCACACATTTCACTCAACCCCAATCACTAATCAACTGTTGCCCATCTGTTACCATTCCTGCTCTGGTATTTCTGAATTGCACTCATCTATAAAGTAGTGTTGTAGAAACAAAATTCACTTTCAGGCTGTCAGGTGGTAGACAGAGTATTATGTTAAACTCCTGCTCCCTAACCTAATAACTGAGCTGACACGAACACTGCAGTATTTCAAGATGCTAGCTCAATTTATGCTCAAATCCCTTAGTGAAAAGACAGACGTGAGCTCATAAAACTCATTTATGAACTGGTCTAGGATAAGATCTGACATCTCATATCACTACCTAACCCATTCCATTAATGAAAAAAACACAACACAGATTTGTAATTACCTTTCCGTCATGTAGCTTCCAGTCTAGTATCTCAATCTGCATGCTAGTTCCACAGCCACTAATTTATATACACATTTATACAGAAAGTGCTCAGAATACAACCATCCACATACACACCTCACCTTATCACCCTACCCAAGAACTCATCACTCACTCATTTTCTACCGCTTATCCGACTACCCAAGACCTGTCTACCTGAATTAAATCTATTTCTTTCTTGTTATCAGTCACGACTGCCTATTGTTTTAGCTTAGTCACTGTGATAGTCAGGAGATAATCTGCTGTTCTAGGGTTAAGCGTCTGGATGTGCTGAGAGATTTGAGATTTTGGGGAAGGGAATGTTGATTCTGGATCATAGTGGGGGCAGATAAGTCAGGTTTTTTTTTTTTTTTTTTTTTTTTTTTTTACAAGCTCTCTTTTATTACAACCTCTATACCGTAGTCTCTTGTGAGAAGCAGGAGGATTGGAGAAATATATTGGTCCTGTCCCGTTCACCTGCCTCTTTTGCACAAACATTCATTTTTAAAAGCTAATATATACCAGGATTTACATATCAAAATTGTGTGTGTTTCAAAGATTAAAATATACATGAGACAAGACCCAGCATTTCTTCTTCATAGCATTCCATATGTTTTCTTAGACCAATCAGATATACAAAATAAAAATCCACCTCAACTGACATTATATCGCAGCTATTTCTTCATTGGTCCATAAAGTACATAGATTCAAATAAATCAATAATGTACTAATAACTTCAGTGCAAATGAGTATACTGCTCAAGCTCAAAAACAAAGCATTTACCTGAAACAACAAGTCATGACGAGTCATTGTTTTAGCTCTGCTACACATGTGAGGAAACAGGAAATAGACAGTGCATAATTCGCTTGGGTTTGTATGTCACCCATCTAGGTTGCTACGTTACTCCTGTCTAATCTGAGGCAATGATGAAATACAGTAAAGTGAGAATAGACTATAAAATGGCTGGTTTCTTGGTCTGAAAATAGAATTCAGAAATATTAATGAACCCATGCGTGATAAACAGGGCAATGCAGAAAATTCTCCAGTGGATCAGACTCGAGAAGAGCCAAAATTAGAAAATGAGGGAGATAATAATGAGTTGGAAATTACTTGCAAAGAACATTAAAACAGATATCACTAAAGTATATCTAGATACAGTATTAATTGCACTGGCATGTGTTCCACTCATACTTTAGCTTGTAGGATGTCTAGAAGGATTAAAAAAAATAGGCCATGGTAGATGAAATGCGTATCTAAAAAGAAAAGAGAGCCCCTGAGGATGACTGTGATCATGGTTTGAGTACAATGCAGCACTGAAGTGCTTTTTAAAGCCACTCGTAAAGGCAGCACGTTTACAGCCAGCTCTAATGACACATTATGGCAGCAATTCAGCAATTAACTTTATGTGACTTTACTCATTCCCCATTTCTCTCTTTCTCTTTTTCCTGCCCTCAAACTGCTCACATTTAGAAGATGTAATGAGGTGATAAAAAAGGGAACTTATCAAACTGTAAAATGGCTTGTTGTAAAATCCAATTCTAGTCAGAAAAGAATTGTGATTATATCTGTAGCCTCTATTGTAGAATTTATTTCATCAAAGTTTATGTTAATTCAAGTCCTTAATTATGGAGATACGTTTCCTTATCTAAACATGGACCACACAATGTTTACGGAATTGAATTTCACGTAAACGACCAATGAAATTAATGACATTTTGTCAAATACACAAATCTGTCCAGCCACTCATAGCTGAAAGAAGCCAGAAAATGTTTACACTTCATATGCTTTGAATGCATTGTTATTTATCTATTGAAAGAAGTGCAAAGTATTGTCCTACTAGTCCATAAGAACGTCCATGGCCACTCACCTGGGCCATGTAATGTACAATGAGTCGAAACACATTATATTTGTCATTGTATTGAGGTATATAAGAATAAGCTGACATTTTAATACTTCCTTTTCTTCTACACTTAGAAATTAAGGAAACAAACTGAGATGTTGATGTTACTTAAGGGATTGAATTAATTGTGTGTAGAGATGCGTGTACATGGATGAAGAGAGATGTATCCTGACGTTACAGTTAGTATGTTTGCAAAGAGCTAGCAAGTGCAGCTCGGCTATTCAACAGCGTAAGATGACCAAAATTGAGCAAAATTAAGATTCTTCCTCATAAATGTTTGATCCCTTTTTACCAAGATCAGAATGATTGTATCCCATATAAATGTAGCATATACTGTATAAGGGAGATATGTGTGATCTGATCTTAGTGGAGTATATGAGGGATATTTTCTTCGTGAAAGGGATATGCGATCAGATCATATGTCAAACCAAGAGAAAAGGAAGACATGCAACTATTACAAGTTTACTGTCATAGTGTAGGCATTTCACCACAAATAACAGATGGAAAAGTGATGATAGTAATCTAGAGGTTGGTACGGTGTGTAGCATTGCTGCCTCACAGGAATCCATCATCCCAGATTTATTCTTTCCATGCACCCAACATTCATGGGTTAGGCTTTAGATCCAGCACAACCCTGATCAGAGTAAATGAAGATGAATGGAATGAATAAATAACATTCAAGTATGATTGAGTGAGACAAATGAAGAGAGAAGGATTTTCTAATGTATGATTGAGAGAGCCAGATGGAAAACAGCCAAAGGAGAAGAAGAAGGGCATCATGCAATACGGAATAAAGAATGAGAGAGCAATAGAGTGAGAGAGAGAGAGGGAGGGAGAGAGATGGGGAATGACTGATAAAGAGATCAGTTGACAGGCGGGTGAAAGCCAGTGACAGTTTATTCCCTCCAGTATACTCTCAGTCCCTTGTCTTTCCTGATGCGGAAAACGAACCATATCACTCTTCGTTCTATCGGACTAGATAGGGACATGCTCAGGGACAATGAGAAGAGGAAGGGAGCAGAGTAGGAGCCAAATAAGAAGGAAATCGTCCTCTCTATTAGTCACTGGATGTCAGTGTGACTGGCAAAACCCTGGACACTGAAACTGGAAAAGATTATACAGTCCTTTATTAATTTCCTGCACCTCTCTAAGTGACAGTTGGAGCCTTTGAGCTGACATTTGTCTGTTCATGCATTTGTCAGATAACAAGAACCTCTTTAAACTGTCACAGTATTTCAACATTCAGCAGTTTCCATCATTGTGCATGTGCAAATACATGCATGATAAAATAATAGCTTACATACATAAAAGAAGATTTGCTGTGACCATTTATTATGGTAATATATTTTCTTAACAGTTTCTTACACTGGACCACCACAATTAACGCTGGGTCAACCCTACAAGAAGAACAGCAATAAGCTACATGATCATGTGGGGAAAATGCATGTTTCTAGAAGTGTTCTAGAAATACAGTTAATTTTTTTAGGTATGTCTGATTATTCTAATCAGTGATGCTATTTAAGAAGGAGACATTGGTCTTGGATCAGTAAAAGGACATTGTGGCCACATGGCTCTCTAGAGAGGCATCACTTGCCATTTCACGTTACCAAGCTTGCTGGGTGTTACTTGGGGTGATGGCAGAAATATGGGAGGCATCGCTCAAGGTCTGAGGAGGCAATAAAGTGTAAGGAAAGGAACATTGATACAGAGGAAGAGGTCACCATGGTGACTGGAGCTTCCTGCAAGTCAGAGTGTAAGCTAAAATCTATTCCAGTCTGGAGAAGATTTGTGTGTGTGTGGGGCTGGAGCAAACAGATCATTGGCTATAGACAGTCCACCCAATCAGAAGGTAGAAATCATCCTGGTATTTTGTTATTTTTTTCCCTTTGGCTAAAATGGAAAAAAAAAATGTACTTTGATTGGGTGGGCAGGAACACATTTCCAATTTCTACGATAAAAAATAAATGTTTTGTATAATTATTTAATTGCAATAAAATGTATATTAGAGATATGTTTTTTCTTCAATAGGTTTGATATTATTTTTACATTGCAATTAAAGTAAGCATTAAACGCCATTGTTTTAATGGACCAGAAATGTAGCAATTTAAGCTAAAATCTATTCCAGTCTGGAGAAGATTTGTGTGTGTGTGTGTGTGTGTGTGTGTGTGAGAGAGAGAGAGAGAGAGAGAGAGAGAGAGAGAGAGAGAGAGAGAGAGAGCGCACTAAATGAGATTAAATAGATATAGAGATAGAGATTCTAACTCCTAAGAACCTTTTATCTCACAAAATGCAACAACATTTGATCCAGTTTTCTCTTACACTACATAGTCCCAAACTTAAAACCACAAACAGCCAGACATTGGAGAACAACAGCATTCTCAAAGAAAGGTATTTTATATACACTCATACATTCATCTCCACTATAGTATCTTATACTGCAAAAACAATGTGTTAAAATTGGTTATAAAAATGTCTTTGTGGTCTAATGTGAAATAGCAGAACAACCTAAGACACTGAAAAGGGCAGATTTCATGACGGTCCATCAATCACTAGTCATCCTTCGTAGTGAATGTAGATCCCTTTAAAAGTGTCATAGGGACAATCCATGTGGTTTCTTATCAAGAAAAAGAAGTTGAGCAGAACTAAATTATTAAGGAAAACTACTAGCTGTAGAGAAATGGAGGTTGGATAGAGGGAGAAGAGATTCTGTTTTTGATCCTCTAAGACAAAAATCAAATGTCAAGCTCACTGGTTTTCTTCTTCGTGTTAAACTCACCTACAGCTAGGACTGAAAAATAATAAACCTAACGGCTTAAAATGCCATTCAAGAACCTGAATAAACATTTCTCCCACTATCCTGCATAAGAGATCATAAGAGCTCAGAAGAATGAACCCAGGCCATCAGAGTGACTCTTTGATATGACCATTAAATCATGTGAGATCAAGTCTTCCAGTGGTCCCCACCTTTACCGGTTCTGGAAATCCTGTCATTTAAGGAAGCATCAAACTGCTTGGTTACTAGAACATTTGTCTGTCCTTACATGTGTATTTATTAATAACTTTATGCAACAAAAGGTATTATTTCATTAATATAGTCAAAGATATTCTGTTATACATTTAAAGAATTTTAAAGAAAATTGATTTTTTTTTTTAAATAAATAAATAAATAAATAAATAAATAAATAAAACACCCAGAGAAATGTTAGGGTAAATGTTAGTTAGACTCACTGATACACTCAGGCATGGACACGCACAAATCAGTGTGATAAGCTGTTTTTGCTTCAGTCTGCAGTTTTTTAATGGTTGGCAGTAAGCAGATGCAGCATCTACAACACGCTCTACACTAATGCAGTGTTGGTCAGGAATATACATATCACTGAATGATGTAGAACGAGCTAGAATAAAATAAACACGCCTATATGCTGGGCAAACCAGGTCAAGGTTTTAGAATATACATGTATTTCATTTCTATATATTTTAGATTTAGGAGCCAGAGGCAGCATCAAGCTTTATGTCAATGTCAATAGGTCACACAGTCAATAAGCATCTGGTACGTTTTTGTATTCTTTGCTTAACTCAAATGATACATAATGCAGTGGATTAGCAGTAAGCCTAATGCTGGCTGTAATTAAAAAAAATAATAAATCAATTAATTTTATTGTTAAAGCTTTATATTGTTTCTTTCATGCAATGAAATCAATTGATTCTGTAGTTTTATTAGTTAATTGAAAGCAATTGGGCTGGTACTAATAATAGGTGGGCAATCAGTGGTAGTAAACCCAGCACTTAATCCAATACGTTCAGAAAAGTCAGTACTTAGCTGTGAGCACGTTGAACTGAAAATAGCATGAGGCGAGTGATAAAAAACGATTCTGTACTGTGGGGGCAGGGCTTTCTTTGTGTGGGGCTGGAGCAAACAGATCATTGGCTATAGACAGTCCACCCAATCAGAAGGTAGAAATCATTCTGGTATTTTGTTATTTTTTTCCCTTTGGCTAAAATGGAAAAAAAATGTACTTTGATTGGGTGGGCAGGAACACATTTCCAATTTCTACGATAAAAAATAAATGTTTTGTATAATTATTTAATTGTAATCAAATGTATATTAGAGATATGTTTTTACTTCAATTGGTTTGATATTATTTTTACATTGCAATTAAAGTAAGCATTAAACGGCATTGTTTTAATGGACCAGAAATGTAGCAATTTAACTAATAAACTTCTGATAACTAACTACAGTTCTTTATGTCCTTCTTGAGTGTCCTTCTGTCAAGCCAGCCAGAGGACACTTGGAGTCTCATCCATCACAGTGTTTGTTCCAGTGACACTATCTAGTCCCGTCTGATATAATCTTGAAGATATTTTTTTAAGCTTCCTTGAAGCTCCATTCATCTTCCCATAATGAGATAAATGCGTCTATGCTCAAAATAAAGCCAAGATCAGTGATATCACCTCAACCTACTCTCTTTCCTCTCTCTCTCTCTCTCTCTCTCTCTCTCTCTCTCTCTCTCTCAGTCATTCCTTTTGCTTGACTCACTTATTAGATTGCTGTGTTAGGATGATTCTTCAACATTAGAGGACACACACACACACAATCTGACTGTAATACACACCCACTTGGCCAGACCATCTGTTTCCGGTTCTCTTCCTGGCTGTTGTCCTTTGAGACTCACACACACTCATGAGTGTCATACGCCTACCAGTTATTAACTGCAAACCTTGGATCAGTTTAGTACACAGTATACACTGGAACATAGCTTATAGACTCTTATAGACAGCACTATTTTTGGTCAAGTGAAAGGGTAATTTGCTGGTGTGACACTATATTTATTCCCCCTTTTTTTAGTTGCTGTTTTCAATGCCAGAAACGAAATGTGGACACTGAACATTGCATTTCTGCAACCATTTTTTAAAATAAATTTTAGTGCAACATCTTTGTCCTTTTTTTGGACAATTTAGAGTCTGCTGTCTAACATCAGATTTCTTGTGTAACTGTGGACTGCACAGTGCATCTTAATACAGCACGCACACACAGAGATCACACTCTAAATGTGATGTAAGGTATTGGCATTCAGAAACCAGACAGAGCTCGAAGAATCCTGCTGTGAGAGGCTTTATATTGAGCAGTGTGTTTGTGCGTATGCTTGTTTTTCTGTTGAAAGGTCAGCTCTGCCATAACTGTAGCCGAGCTGTAATTATTTTGTATTTGGGAGAAAGAGCCTAAGAGCTGAAATATGGACTCTGTCTGATGTCATGTTGGTCACACAGAAAACATGAACCCTTATTTATTGTTGTGTAATTAATTATTCACCCTCTACTCCTTCACATTCTCTAGTCGTGATCCACAACTTTTAAACAGACCACTTCAGATGAATATTTGTTGATGTAGGAAAGGATACAGTATCAAGATCATCTCATCAAGACACAATCTGTGCCCCTCATTTCTGTTAGTGCTAGCTTGAGGTAACAACAAAATAAAAAAAATTGGGCTGTGAAATGTTGACGGATTTTGCCAGAATTTTGTCAGAATTTCAAAAGCTCCTTTTTAGCTACTGTATCTTGTCACAATAAAAATGAAAAAGAACTAAATCTCTCAGTGGCTGGGATTCAACACAAATATCTCATATGAATGAGATCTTCATAATTGCTAATTGTAGCTGACTAGCTGTATATAATGTTAGCTAGATGTCAGTGATTTTATTTATTCTATAGACAACTCAAAAATAGCTTTCCCCTGTTATGTAAACCTTTGTGTTTCTGTGGTGAAATAAGAGAGCTGGATAGCTACTAGCAGTACCACAAACACATTTACACACAGTGTGGTAACTTATATGAAATGTTGTTTACACTATTTTTGTAAAACAGCTTTAGGTAAAAGACAGTATAAATAGAAAAATGCCTAAAGGCGTACAAATAATCAACAATACATGAGGGAACATTAGCTAGCTAGCTATTCAGTGTGCTCATTTGGAAAACAACAAAGCTTATCAGCTGAATACAACAACTTGGCTGTGTGTCCACTCACAACTTGGTCTTCTCTATTAATGACAAATTTCACCAGAACATGTTTTAGAGCTCAGCTTCCTGACAGACAATGCTGATATTGTTTGCGTTATAAAAGCAGGTATTATCGATCTTTCCGCTAAGGCAATAACATTAGCATCTAAAATACTGTTCAGTTCAGTTCCACTTTGTGTTCTCATTTTTATCATTCATAATTTGAAATGTTTTGCCCTCTGCCCTCACTTCTGGAGGAGCCGAGAAAGCAGAAGGTGTGAAATTTTCTCATATGTGTCCATTTTCAATCACATCTCTCTCTCCCTCTCTCTCTCTCTCTCTCTCTCTCTTTCTTTCTTTCTTTCTTGCTGAACTAAGGGCAAGCTGAGTGAATACAGATGAGCTCTGGATCGATATTTCTTTCTTTCTTTCTTTCTTCATTTCATTCTTTCTTTCTTTCTTTCTTCTTACAAATTCATCTCTATTTCATTTTGAAACTAGTAAACTTTTTGAATCTGACTCACACATTCACACGAAATACATCATCTTGCACTGTCATTTTAGTATTATTATATTAGAAGTAGTGTTAAATGCAATACAAAATGGATTAAAATCATAACCAGGAAGTCATAACTTATAAAAGGTCAAGCACACATTTTCCCATGTGTCTCCATGACACCGTGCAAGTTGACTAGACAAAACCCTGACCCTCGTTGTGTCCAGTATGCCAGCGGCTGCCTTAAGGGCAACGTGTCTGGCATTTTCTATCCCCTTGCCCATCTCCTGTTTTGCTTTCCTTCCTCCAGAGTGTGTGATTAACCATTCATGCGTTTCTGACTGCAGGCTTTTGTGCTCACTGCATGTGTTCATCCAACCCTACAGAACAATCAGCATCCAAACAAACACTTACTCCCACAGCTCTGTATGTGCCATTAGTCTTTAGTATTGCACTAGCAACCTCTCTACTACTGCTGATGAAAAATCTGAGCTAACTGAAGTGAAGCTAGTGAGGAGGAAAAGCTGACAGCTTGTCTTGTGGGTGTGTTTGTGGGTGTGTGTCTAAAACTGTTCTCCACCATCCTAGAAAATTGGATACAGCTGCAGTTCGGGTGGAGACAAATTGAACAGCTGTAGTGCCTGTAGTGCCTTGCAAGATTGTCACACAATTTGCCTCCACGTATTGTGACGTTCAACACGGCTACTGGAGGCAATAAGGGAAAGTCCCACTACAATAGCTTTTATAAATTGGAAATAGCATAAAGGACAACACACAGGTTTTGATTTGCAAGTGAAACTTTGTATTCAGTGCAACTCTGGTGAATTTTGACCAGTAGCGCAACTGCCTGCAAGCTAGCCCTCTATCTTTCACTAGAGAATCTGGTGGGTTTCATCATTAAACATGACTAAAAATTGTGCCTTTTCACAGAAACGTCCCATGTAACCAACACTGCAAACCAGGAAAACTAGCAACATTTCCACAGAGTGTTGGATATAATGTTTTGCTAGCCATTTTTATTAAACCTTACAAGCCACTATAAAAGTTGCTGCTTACATGTTTAAATTAAACCACTGAGCTAGCAGAGTTTTTTTTTTTTTTGTAAAAGCCTCTGAGACTGGATTGTACAGTACATGCTTGAAGACAAATAAAATCCTCTGACACTGTTCACTCATAATTTCTATGCAAAAAATCTGAGCAACTAAAGTTTGTTGTTTGGAATCAGTTACTTTAATTAACTCAACCAGCCATGATTCTTGTCACTAGATACTTAATGCAATAAAGTTTCCTTTTAATACAGTAACTTGATCTGCATTGTGTTATCAAGTGTGTGTGCCTTTTGGAAAACAGTGTACGGAAAAGGGCAAGAATGCAAAACTGAAAGATTCTGAAGCTTGTAACCAGAAAAGTATGAAACATATCATAGCATCCGAGAGCGAGAATATTCAATATGTAGGGCACAGATTTCAATATGGAGGATCAGCATATAAACATTACATTTTACATAGTTGAATATAAACGATAGAAGATTATCTAATTAAGGAGACTAAATTAGATGCTGTTGATTTTTTCACAAATGATTACTTTGAGTCACTTATCACTTATCTCTCTCTGTAAAATCACTTATTTTACAGAGAGATCTAAACTTAAAATTGCATTTATGACTGAAGATTAATAAAGTTGTCCTTTTTAATACATGTTATATAACCTTTAATTATTTTAGTAATGCAGTCAATGTCACAGAGGCTAACCACTCCTGTAGGCTAGTTTTTTCTCACTAGCTCACCTTGAACGTTTATGTTCCCTCGTGTACCTGTGATGCACTTTCAGATCAGAGAGCCAGAGAAAGGGAACAAAGAGAGATGTGCTTCACTTAGAAACGACGCTGTCAGTGCTGTGAGTCAGTGAGTGCTGAGGCAGCAGGGACACACAGCATGTGATACATCTCCTTCATGTAATTTAGAGGACAAAATACAACTAAGAGCTTGAAAGAACAAAGAGCAATAAATATGAGTTTCTGTGTGAGTGTGTGTGTGTGTGTGTGTGTTTGCACGTTCGCCTCACACCTCCAGGGTCGGGGTTCGATTCCCGCCTCCACCTTGTGTGTGTGGAGTTTGCATGTTCTCCCCGTGCCTTGGGGGTTTCCTCCGGGTACTCCGGTTTCCTCCGGTAGGTTGATTGGCATCTCTGGAAAATTGTCCCTAGTGTATGATTGCGTGAGTGAATGAGTATGTATGCCCTGCGATGGGTTGGCACTCCGTCCAGGGTGAATCCTGCCTTGATGCCCGATGACGCCTGAGATAGGCACAGGCTCCCCATGACCCGAGGTAGTTCGGATAAGCGGTAGAAGATGAATGAATGAATTATGTACCATTTTTGGATGTCAAGGACACAAATAAGTGGACAACTTGTTTGGTTACACAATAACAATTACATAGTATTTATTATCGTCAAGTCTTTTCTTATTTTAAAGAAGATTACAACCTATTACATAAATAGTGATTTTTCTTCTCTCTCAGAAAAAATCTGAGGTGATCAGCAGTTTTTTGCTGTCAGCAGCATGGCAGTGCAGTCTACTAAGGCAATATTATAACTGATGTAATGCATGGTGTATGTGTGTGTATGTGTGTGTGTGTGTGTGTGTGTGTGTGTGTGTGTGTGTGTGTGTGTGTGTAAGAGAGAGAGAGAAATAGGAAGGGAGAGAGAGAGAAAGAGAGACAGAGAGAGAGATAAAGAGAGAGAGAAAGAGAGAGAGAGAGAGAGAGAGATACATAGTGACAGAGAGGGGATGTGATGTTTGCACATACTCAGAGACAAGATGAGCGGGTGAGGGGGTGAATATACATATACTAGGATGGATGGATGGACAGATTAATTGATGGAGAGAACATATTAGAAATTCAGTCTTGTGGGATGGAAATTGTGTGTGTGTGTGTGTGTGTGTGTTTCTGTATATGAGATACCAAAGAGTGGATATGAAATCATCAGGCAATAGAGTTTAGTGTAGCTCAGTGTAGTCATTAACCACTATTAACCACTCAAAATGTGTGTGTGTGTGTGTGTGTGTGTGTGTGTGTGTGTGTGTGTGTGTGTGTGTGTGTGTGTGTGTGCGTTTCTGTCTGTTTGTCTGTTTGTCTGTGTGACTGTATGGCGTTGTTTCTGTGTGTGTGTAATATAATGGCTATTGTTGACTGTTCTTCAGCACAGCAGACATCTGGTCTGGTAACAAAATACTACACACACACACACACACACACACACACACATACACACACACCTGGAAACCCAAGACAGGACAGATCTGCTGATCCTTGTGTGTGCTGTGGTGTAGGCACGCTTTTCTATTATTCAATGGATTCAAACGCTTTCAGACACACACACACACACACACGCACCTCAGTACTGCTTGGCTACCACAAGCTACCACAATTTGCATCATCAAAAGATGACTCTTCTTGTCTAACAGATTGGTCTTATCAATATTTCAATCTATTAGTATCTCTCTCTCTCTCTCTCTCACATTTCCCTTCTGATGTCAGTCCAGACGGACAGAGAGAAAAAGATAAAGGTCAATAAATTTTGTTGCTTGACCTGAAAGCTATATCCTGTATTACATACATTAGAACCAAAAAATAACTTACTGTTTTCCTGTGTTCCCAATCCCTCTATGTCATTTACTTTACAACAAAGATAACAGAATTATGTTTGGTGACATATAAAGTAAAGATTAGGTTGTTGATTTTGGATTGGACTGATGGATTTATTCAGTTTGAGTCATTGGATTGGAATCTGCTTCAATATGTGTCTAAAGATTTTACACCTGGAATTCATACTGTACTGTATGTGAAACTCATGACATGTAAAACAGTTGAGAATGTAAGAGATTGTAGATTAGTCCATAAAATAAGCTAATAAAGCAGAGAAATATATATAAGTAGAAAGAGCTTGTCTGTTTTCGTGTATCTCCGGAACCCCCATGGAATGACTGTCATATTTTGACAACAGCGATTTCATCATCAACCAATTCGAACATCCAGAGAAACATTTGTACTGTATATTTATTGTGTTTTTATACTTAGACTTAGACTCGTGAACTCTCAAGTCATTGCCATGCGTTGCCTGTTCTCTTTTCTTCCTGTAGATGCCTGAACAAGCTTCAAACAGCTTCTCTTCAGTTTCATCATTTAATTCCCCAGGCACCTCACCCTGTCCCTTCAACAAAACCCCTTTCATCTGCTCTTGTTATCCTCCTGCTAGTCACACCAATCCAGCACAGATGTCCTTCAAACATCCACCAAACACACACCCACACACACACACACCACACACGCACACACACGCACACGCACATCTGTTTCAGTATCACATTTAACATTTGACTTCATATCAGTATTTAGCTTTTGAAGGAATCGTTCACCCTCTTTTGTTGTACTACCACAGCGACACTAAATGCTTGAATCTGATTGGTCAGAATGTGTGCATTATTTTCCTATAGCAGTATGGCTCAAAAGAAAAGGATAAAATGGTTAAAATTCATAATAGATAAATAATAATTTAAATAAATAATAATAAATAAATAAAGGTTCATATTAATTTCCTCATTCTGATATGCTACGGGGGGGCACGGGGGCTTAGTGGTTAGCACGTTCGCCTCACACCTCCAGGGTTGGGGGTTCGATTCCCACCTCCACCTTGCGTGTGTGGAGTTTGCATGTTCTCCCCGTGCCTCGGGGGTTTCCTCCGGGTACGCCGGTTTCCTCCCCCGGTCCAAAGACATGCATGGTAGGTTGATTGGCATCTCTGAAAAATTGTCCGTAGTGTGTGATTGCATGAGTGAATGAGAGTGTGTGTGTGTGTGTGTGTGCCCTGCAATGGGTTGGCACTCCGTCCAGAGTGTATCCTGCCTTGATGCCCGATGACGCCTGAGATAGGCACAGGCTCCCCGTGACCCGAGGTAGTTCGGATAAGTGGTAGAAAATGAATGAATGAATGAATGATATGCTACGGTTTCTATAGTAACCGCTCAAACCGCTCATAGGGACGAATGACAGATGAAAATGAATGACAGATTTGCCACATAATCTACACTAACAATAAACAGATTTTTGCAGATCATTGTAGGAATGTCTTAAGGACAGATGAGTTTACGCTTTATGGTTTCTCCTGCAATCAGAATAATCAGAGAGATCTGATCCAGCAAGAGAGAGAAAAAAAGATTATGGCTGGTGAGTAAATGACTTTTTTTTTTACATCTATAACATAAGTGAGAAGAGGAAGTCGTCTCTATCCGATGTCCCACAGCATTAAATCTTACTATAAACCTTTAAAGTGTGAGATATGTTGTTCATTAATGAATTTGTTGGCAAATCACTGTGATATAAGTGTAATAACACACTCAAGACTGTGCTGGCTGTGTGTTAGTCCTTAGCTAGCTTATTAATTAGACTAGTTAGCAAGACAACCAGTAATAGCTTCAAATACATTGTGCTTGTCACTTATACTACATAATATATGTATTTCTTAGTAAAAGAGAGCTAGAAAGTGAAGTTCACATAGTAACCACACTTTTTTTGCACAAATGCACAAAAGTCAGTGCATTTGAGCTGAAACTATCGATTTCCTGTCTTTTTGGCTTTGGAGGAAAAAAAACTTGAAGCTTGTTATTTGGATCAACAATCTGATCCCAACACAAAAAAGACACACTGAGAGTCTGAGAGTGGTGCTGAGATTAGATGTTAGAGAACTGAGGAATACACTCATGGGCCACTTTCCTACTGTATAAAGAACAACATACTCATACCAGGTTCTTGATGGAATGGTTTTTGCAAGGATTTGAAAAAATCCCTTGAAGTTTCAGGTAAATGTTAACATGATCACATCACAAATTTGACGCAGATTAGTCAGCTGTACGTTCCGGGTGTGAATCTTTTGTTGTACTACGTGTGAAGGATATTGAAATATATTAACTGAACCCAGTGCCCATAGACTCATGCTGTTGATGCCAAATTCGGACCCTGCCGTGTGCACACAACATTCCAGATATTAGTCTCTATTTATAACATCTACTCAGCAACGTAATGATATTATTTACCGTATTATATTTTAAGTATTTAAACTCACTCACTCTCACTCACTCATTTTCTACCGCTTATCCGAACTACCTCGGTTCACGGGGAGCCTGTGGAGAACATGCAAACTCCACACACACAAGGTGGAGGCAGGAATCGAACCCCCAACCCTGGAGGTGTGAGGCGAACGTGCTAACCACTAAGCCACCGTGCCCCCTAGTATTTAAACTATATTACAAAATACTGTTTTTTACATGAATTATTAGTATTTATTTTAAATACTTTAACAATCCGTATCAACAGTCACTAAGTTAATTAACCTTAAAGTAGTTAGGTTTAGGGTTAAGTATCTTTCGTATCTTTTCTCACAATTTCTCTAGAGGTTTTATTTAGCATAATGTTTAGAATGAACTGGACACTGAACTAAACATATCTTAACACAAGGTATTAAAGGACTGGGATTACTGAATAAAAAAGATATTCAGATACAAAATATCCCAAACGTACAAAAACTCTGATAGAACATTCAGGGGAAATTAAAAATGTAAGAATATAGCAAGTACATATTATTATTAGCACCCAACTGTTTGGGTGAGAGTCACACACACACACACACACACACACACACACAACTGGAAGTGTTAACACATAACTAACACTTCCCAAATGTACTATGTAAATGTATTAAGTGAAAACTCCTACTCTGTACAAGTCTCTTTGTGTGTGTCTCTGTGTGTGTGTCTGTGTGTGTATGTGTGTTCATAGAAACAGAATGAAGATGACTCACGGTGCCATTACACAATCGAGTATTGACCCACAGGAGAGTCAGAGGCAGCAGAAAGAGACCTACAGACTCGTGTCTATATACACCCACCTTCATACACCATTATACACAATTTGTTTTGTTGTATAACCTTTTACTACACAAATGTTATGTACAACCTGTCCAAAAGTCAACGTGGAAAGTCTTTAACAACCTTCTGTGCTTCGTAAGCTTATCACCGTAAGAACCTTTTTGTACTTCCTTTTTACTTTTTCAACAAATTTGTTTTCTTTATTTAAGTTTATCTGCTAGAATTTTCTTTAGGGATTTCACAGTTACTCAAATACAATCATTTAGCTAAATTTTTAGCTTTAAATCGGCATTTTCTAATCTAAACACTCATCCCAATTTAGTGCTGATATCAAACCCATTTCTGCTCTCTGAGACGACCCAAGTGTTTGTTTAAAACCATCTAAAATTTCAAGGTATTAACTTCAACCACTAAAAGGGGCAGTTGTGGCTCAATCGATTAAAGCTCTGGGTTGTTGTTTGGAATATCAGGGTTAAAGCCCCAGCATGGTTAAGCTGCCCCTGTTGGGCCCTTGAGCAAGGCCCTTAACCCTCATTGCACCAGAGGTTCTGTATCATGGCTGACCCTGTGCTCAGACCCCAACCTCCAGAATTACACTATGCTTTAACGTATATGTAACAAAATAAAGGCTTCAGTGTTTCCAAAATTCTGTGTAAGGTTATCGACAGGGGGAAAAACACACGACTCACACTGAAAGCCAACAGAGCAATAAAATAATTCATTTATTTCTACTGAATGAAAATGTCTGATAAGCCGTTTTCTATTCCACCGTCGGGATGAAACGCTGGGGTACTGATAAAAAGAGGAAAAATGGAGACCAAAAGATTTGCACATTTGATTAAAAATAAATCACTGCAATAAGCAATAATTTAAGTTTTATAGTATGTTTCTTCAGAACTCCATTTAAAGCTGGTGCATTCTTCTTTAATGTGACTACTCAAATGTAGGTATGCCACAGAAACACACACACACACACACGAGATAAGAAAAGTCATGCTCAGGCTGTATGTCACATACATCAAAGACAAACAGCTAATCCAAATCCTCTCTCTCTCTCATCGACCTGCATTAAAACATTAGATACTGTATTAATGAAGGGGATTAATGCTGGAGTGTGTTGTTTGTGTGTTGTTTGTGTGTGTGTGTGTGAGTGTGTGTATGAGCTGCATGTTAAATATGGATGCACACTGATAAGACTGCAGAGGCGTGTTAATTTGGCCACCAGCACATTCTGACAAGGACGTGGCTCACTCTAAGTGCGTGTGTGTGTGTGTGTGTGTGTGTGTGTGTGTGTGTGTATGTAAGAGATATTCAGCGATGCTCAGTGCAGCAGAAAGCAGTGATACACTCTGACAGCAACTCTTACAGTAGCACCCATTCCTGCATCGCATACCTACAGAACAGATCAATCTGAATCCTATCCCTGAGTCGTCCCTCGATCTCTCTCACTCCGCCATCTCTCTGACCTCATTTCCCATCTGTCAATCAAACGCAGCAGAAAAAAAAACACGTTTCACGTTGATTTTAATTGCACGTGTATCAAATGCAAAGATCGTGTCTGCTACCTCATTCACATGAATTTGATCAGCTGCACTGCGTTCAGATCAGATGGATGCTCCGTAAGCAGGCAGCATGTTTATGCAGCATTTTTTCAGCAAGTTGCCAGCTGTCATTCTGGGTGTAGACAATCGCATTATTCTGTAGTTCTCCTGTGGAATATGCTGCGATGGATGGATTCTTTTTGTTTATTCTTAGATTGCGGGATGGATTATAAACAATATCCAACCAAAATTTTATTTTTTCCAAACCAAAAAGTTAATATTGAAATATTAGAATGTATGCTTACTTCATGAGCAGCGAACATATGGGGCAAGATCTTCAGTTAATGTTTATATGTAATCCAGAAAGAAGAACAAATCTCAATGTTCTCAGTGTTAGTGTCATGACAGTGGCATGGCAGGTGAAGAGAGATCAGGCTGGTGACTGTAAGGATAGGTGACTGTAGGGATATGGTAAGTCAAATAAACGCTCTTTACAACCAAGCAGAAATGCATCTCAGGATGGACCTGATGTCCCTTCAGGTGGAGGCTACAGTGGACACCAAAAAAAAAAAGACTGGAAAAATGTTGCTAAGGACCGTTTCAGATGTTCATATCTCTCTCCTGCCTGATTTTCTGTATTATGCTGCAGCCACTTGATAAGCTATTTGGACTATTGCATGAATGCATAGGTGGACATGTTTTCCCATTAAAGTAGATTCATGATTATCAGAGATTTTGAGTCAACATTTTGAGCAATTTGTCAAGTTTTGAATATCCATTGGTTTCATGAAATTTTCAACAAACATGGCTAAGCAAATCTTTGCATTTGTGTTTGTTTAGTAATACAACCTCATAACTTAAGGACCTAGCAACTTACTTGCTATTCAGCTATAGCTATGTAGTTATGTTATTCAGCAAGCCATGGTCTACTTGTGTTTAAAGCAGGCTCTGAGAGAGAGAGAGAGAGAGAGAGAGAGAGAGACAGAGAGAGAGAGAGAGAGAAGCTGCCAGTGGCTGTGAATTGTACTGTTTAGTGTTTAAACACACATTTAGAAGAACTGTTTAAAGGAGGAACATATGCTAGAACACCAGGGCTTCCCTGTTGGTCATTTTTTATTGTCTATTTATTTGTACTGCTGCAGAACACGCACAAACATACAGACAAAGAGAGAGAGAGAGAGAGAGAGAGAGAGAGAGAGAGAGAGAGAGAGAGAGAGAGAGGGAGAGAGAGGAATATCCCCCAGTGGTGATGTGTGTCCTTCAGAGAGCTGAGCGGATCAGAGAACTAGGGCAGGGGGGAGCAGGAAGAGAGAAGGGCTGATTTGCTGAAATGTCGGCTCTGAGAGGAGACAAAAAGGCAACGGAAAATGGAGAAAGAGAGAGGCGAAGAGAGAAAGGGAAAAAATAACAAAGGGAAAGGTGAACAAAAATAACAGCCACTCTGTTACAGTGTCTATTGTGAAAAGTGCTGTCTGAATTAACAACCCCCCCCACCTACACTTCAAATCATACACACACTCACACACAAACACACACACAGACTCACACACACAGACACACACACACATACACACACACACACAAAGCAGCTTGGCTTTAAGCCCTCAGACATAAATATTGGCCTGGTGTCAGTCACTGAGAATGTGTCTGCAAAGTCAAACTCTTTTTTTTATGTGGAGCAGCACTGAGGGAGTTAAATAATACAAGTTTTGTACAAAAGTGCAAATAGTGTCAGATACGCCACACAGTGTGATACTACACAACCATATGACACATTCAGTCATCATCAGGAACAAAAAAGTTACCATCATCTAAATTTCATTTCATTTAGACAATATAAGTAAAACAGTTATAAGCCAGTAAGCACAAATGCGGACATCCGGACCATATGTGACCTGTTCCTGTAACCCGACAGTTATTCTTCAATTGCTTTAAATGAACAAACATGAGATTCGGGACATGCCACACACACAATGGCTCATGTTTACATTGGCTTGTGATCGCCAACCCAGCGACTGCTGCGGGCTCCTGCACAAACAGGACCTCCAGGCAATTACCCATTAAGCTGGAAACTTCACTGGCATGGGCTTTGGTGACAGACAGGACGCCTCACTAACACTGACCTAAAGCCTTACAAAAAGTAATTAGTGCAGGCTGGAAGTTAAATTGCAGGTTTATATTTATGTGCTTGTTGTGTTCTCCTTTCTATATTAACAACTATTTCCTGGCACTTGTATGAGCGGCTAACCCCTAGGAAGGAGTCTCAGTGTCAGTGATTTGTACCAGTCACATGAAACACTATAAGCTACACACTATAAGCTTTAAGAGAATATAACACATAAATGAATGGAACTGATTCACACATGCTCCACAGCATTAAAAATACGCATTTAAAATGACATGAAATATCCTTTAATAATAAATCAAATTTGTTAGTAGTGGAAATTTTATTTGCTGGGCTTTGGGGTGTTAATGCCATCACACAGCACTAAAAAGAGATCTCAATCAATGTAGAGTGAGATATTTACCCACAGTAACATGTTTTAGGTTGTTTTTCTCCCCTACATGTTGTTAGAAGAAACCCTGTAGGAGATCTGGCAGTAGCTACAGTATATAAACAACAGATTGGCATCAATGTTTATCTAATGTGCTATCAGAAATAAATGTACCCAAGAAAATGATGCGCATATAGAAAAACATAAGTCTCCTGCACTTCCCCCAACTTCAACTGAACTGAATACCTTTGGATTAGACTGGAACTCTGACCGCTCCTCAGACTCCTCAGCCGACATCAGTGCCTAATCTTACTAATGCCCCTGTCACCGAAACACAAATCCCTACAGACACACTCTAACATCTAGAGGAAAACCTTCCCAAAAAAAAAAAAAAAGTGGAGCTAATTATAGCAGCAAATACATGTGTCCGCATACTTTTGGCCGTATATTATATATATATATATATATATATATATATCATAATCTCCCTTGTGTTATGTGTGTTTATTTTGTGTCTTGCACCTGGGAACGTGCATTTTTAAAATCATTTGTAAAGTTGAATTTAAAGGCGCATGATGATGATGATACCAAACCAGCGACAAGATACAAGTACGTTATTTTTGAGATTAGTGTCGGTGAGTTTCTGTTAGAGTCTGTTACTGTAATAAAGGGGCAGGTTTAACACAACGGATCGCGCGTGCACAAATGAGCGCAAAACGCGGAGCAAAACACGAGCATCTGCTGCAGGCGGAACTGTCCTTTTAACACCCCGAGCAGGAACATTAATCCCCGTCCTGCTGCTCTGCGACACACTAAACAACCCCCCCCCCCCCCCCCCATACACACCGGGCTCAAAGGACATCCACAGCACAAACAAAGCCACTACCGAGGCTCTACATTTTATCGACGACTTATTTACTTACAAAATAAATGGCTTTAAAACATTGCTTACTATCGACGCGATCACTAAACGATTTAAAAGAATAAAACAAAATAAAAAATAGAACTTACCTGCTCAAGCCTCGAGCTTCGTGAACGGGTTTCTGTTTAAACCCGATCTCTCTCGGTGTTTTTGTGTAGTTTCGGTCGCTGTGTAAGGACCAGGCTTCTCGCTGGTGCTCTGGCCTTGGTGCTGAATGCTGAAGTGCTGGACAGCAGCAGTAAAGCGGCTCCAGTCCCAAACGCTCCGCTGTTGTCTAGGGAGGATTGAGTGGTGCCCCCTAGCAACGTGGAGGTAAACTGTGCTGCGTAATTTTCTTGGTTAAACGCTTGCTACTGTATGTGGAAATAATTTGTCACTGTTTTTCACTCTTGTTTTGTAAGAAATTCAGAAAATTCTTTTATTTGATTTTATACAAATACGTGCCACAAACCGAAACCCGCTGTTAAACGCTATTGGAACTATAAAATCTAGGAAAGATTAATGCCAACAAAAATATAATGACCTATCAACATCTAATAAATAATATAATAAAAAAAAAAAAAAAAAAAAAAAAATAATAAAATAATTAAAAAAAAATAATAATAATAATAATAAAATTTATTTATATAAATAAATGCTCACTCTTTGAACAACCACAATGAACATTCATCATATTTATCATACATCATATTTTATTTAAAATAATAAATAAATAAATAAATAAATAAATAAATGTTTCTTCTGGGGGCACGGTGGCTTAGTGGTTAGCACGTTCGCCTCACACCTCCAGGGTCGGGGTTCGATTCCCGCCTCCACCTTGTGTGTGTGGAGTTTGCATGTTCTCCCCGTGCTTTGGGGGTTTCCTCCGGGTACTCCGGTTTCCTCCCCCGGTCCAAAGACATGCATGGTAGGTTGATTGGCATCTCTGGAAAAATTGTCCCTAGTGTGTGATTGTGTGAGTGAATGAGAGTGTGTGTGTGCCCTGCGATGGGTTGGCACTCCGTCCAGGGTGTATCCTGCCTTGATGCCCGATGACGCCTGAGATAGGCACAGGCTCCCCGTGACCCGAGGTAGTTCGGATAAGCGGTAGAAGATGAATGAATGAATGAATGAATGAATGTTTCTTCTTTGAGCAACCACAATGAACATACATCATCTACAAATCAAATAAAAATGTAATCCTTTTTTGAATTTTCCTATATATATGAATATACACATTGATGGTTTAATTAATCTCTACTGCAGAATAGAAGAGACTGGACAACCTAATCAGGAAGGCCAGCTCAGTCCTGGGGTTCCTCTGGACACTGTACAGGAGGAGGGAGAAAGGAGGATGGTAGCAAAACTATCATCATTGCTGGAGAACGACTCTCACCCCCTGTATGAAAAGGTTTCATCTCTGAGCAGCTCCTTCAGTGACAGACTGTTACATCCTAAGTGTCTGGAGCAGCGATACAGACGGTCTTTTCTCCATGCGGTTATTAGACTTTACAATCAAAGCTGCTCCCAGTGAACCACTCACCATAATGAACAGTGTTATTACTGTTTAACTGCAATAATAAACAATAACAAAGTATTTTAAACATGTGCAATAACAGAAATTTAGAAAGATCTGCAATTTTACTGTTTACTGTGAGGAAATGAATATAATTAGCATATAGTCAGAAGCTGAGTTTATGACACTGAGTTTAACAGTCCATCAATAAATGTAATGGGACATGTTTTATTGCATGGAAAAGTATGTGCCTAAAAAAATAATAATTTTGGCCTTTTCTAGAGGTATGAGATCACATCATTACTGTGGTAAATGTCAAATATTCTCATATACGTTTATTATAAATGCACACACCAATGTTTTATATATTATATACATATTATAATATATATCTGAATAGTTTAAATATTAGTTTACAGTTCAATACTGTATCATATTTCACTATTCTTCACAAATATTCAAACTACTATCATATTATACTACCAAAGGTCTTTATTATAACACAGTTTTGGTGTGAAAAGCAAAACTTGTTATATTTTACTTATGGACGTTTACTAGCTTGCATGATATTTTCAATAGGTAAGAAGTACAGCTTAATTTCTTCTTGTTTTTTCCTGACAGTGATTTATTTTTCTGTCATTGATAAAATGATTGTTCATTTAAGAAGATTCTTCTTGTATCATTTTCATTTGAGCTATTTTTTATTGTGTAACTTGTCTGTGTATTTTAGCAACTTGCTGTTGTGCAATCCAATCATATGGACTGAAAAGATTGCTTTAATAAGCACATTTTATCCAGATTGTTTTTCTGGTGTTTTGGCTCTTTTAAATGTATGTATGTATATTTGCAGATAAAAAAATGTAAACCAGCAATGTAAATGTAAAATTGCAGCAGAGTTTTCTTCACATTGGCTCATGAATATCTAAATAATAATCATTCCACAAAGGCAAACGGTGCTTTATTTTAAAGAGCAACATTATGTCATACATTTGCACCACATTAATAACCTGAGAGCATAAAAGCTTGGTTAAATACAACTGTAACAAACATAACAAGGCACAAAACTTTAGTCCCTCTTAATAGACTAAACATGAATACAAATCCTCTTTCTCATCCCAAATGATCGATAGGAAAACCTGCACTGAATACACAGGAAATCAATTGCAGATTAACAGTTTGCAGTCTAACAAAGAAATATATAAACCTATAAGAAGTTCCTGTTTCAATAATCAGTAATCAAGAACCAGCTAAAAACCTTTGTCACTGATGGCAGTGTATCTTAGTAAGACTTCGCTTTTAAGTTTACTGAAAGCAAGTACACTTTTGACTTTTTTTTTAAAGGAATAGTTGAGAAAGAAATAGAATTTACACAAATTCTATCAAATTGTAGCCAACATGTCAAGTCAATACATATTAAACGTACAAATGCCTTACAAATTATACGCATACAATTTCACGGAACGGAAATCGTTTATATTTAAGACGGATTCTTCTGTGTTCATAAAGCCACTGTTTAGGAACATTTTGCTATAGATGAGATTATTTTACCATGCATCCTAAAAAAATATGATAATCGGTGAACATCAGTCATGACTGACAGATGATATTTTTGTCTGTAAGAATTTGTGTATATTTAATACTCTCCCTAAACGAAGGCAAATATTATTTGGGAAAATCCCCAATCCATTCTCAAATGAACCTGATGGTGACTTTAATAAACTATGTTCTGTGTTTGATTTCTCATAACAAAAGGCAAACTGTAGAGGATAAACCCACAAACTGCAAGTGGCATGTTTTGATTTTTATCTGAATAGTATCGAATGATATATTAATTACTGTACATGATAAATACAAATACGTGCCCATTTCTGACTGTAAAAAAACATACCTCTAGGAAGGCAAATATTAGAAAAGCATCATGTTGGATTTGAGCTTTTGTGCATTCTGACATGCTTTTCTGTTCACTACAGTTGTAAAGATTATTGGTTATTTGAATTACTGTAGTCTTTGTGTCAGCTTGAAATAGCCTGGTCATTTTCCTTTGACCTCACTCATTAAGCAAAAAAATGTAATACACAGTTTGGCATCAACAACTATGCAATTGAAACTCAGATCACTTTTTCCCCGATCTGGTGTAATGAAATTCTTGACCTGTATTGGCATTATTTTATTCTTTGCTCCACTGTCACATTGTTTAGCTGGACACTTGTTCCTAATAAAGTGACTAGTGAGTGTAAATGTATATAGAGGTTGCATGTGCATGCTGGAGGCATTATATCTGTTGTTTGTGTGTCTGCCTAATACCAATCTCTAATAAACATTGAGCATAGCCGTTGGTTGATGCTATCATTGGTATACTGTAGCTATCAATATGTCAGGGAACATGATTGGCTTCAGTCTAGAGAGATATTATTCTGTATATAGTGCCTTTATATTGTCCTTAATTTATGTATTTTTCCTGTTTTTGCACCAACATTCGGTTTGGCAAGACAAACGTACAATTATTTGTCATGTCAATAAAGCATATGAAAACTGAAACAGGAAAATGAGAAAAGAGAGAGAGAGAGAGAGAGAGAGAGAGAGAGAGAGAGAGAGAGAGAGAGAAAGGAAAACACTGTCATTGGCTGAAGTTGTGGCACAGGTGTCTCTGAGTGACTGCCTGAGTTGCCTGCTCAGGAACCAGACTCGGGTCTGTCAAGATGGACGTGGTGGTGCTGAGCAAGCGGAGTGAACTCAAAACAGCTGAGGGAAAAGAAAAGAAAGGAAGACAGACAATTACTAACAATTCTTCTCTGTTTTCATTTTAGCCTCTAGTATTGTGCACTATTTTTCTATCTCTAAAATATTTTTTCTTTCTCCCATCCTGCCACAGTTGTTATTTCCGTGTTCAGAAAAAGACATACTGGGTTGTGACACTTGAACACTTGTTATGTAGTGATATTTTCAAACCTAATCCAGTCCATAATGTTAATGCTGCTCAGTTATAATTATTGTACAGTAATCGCTGCACATCTGGATATTCAAAGATCGATCAGTCTGAATGTTTTTCTGTCTTAAAATCAATCAATTCAGTCTTTTTCCTCAGCTTGTGTAATGTGTTTTTCAGGAAACATTAAAAATGGAGAGCAAACTAAAATTCGACTAAGAAAATCACTCATTAGACACTCAATGGAAAAATGATACAAAAGTTTGGTACTTGGATGAAGCCTTACATGAACCCAGTAGAGTACTGCAGACATAAAAGCTTTTTTTATTAGAAATCATAAATGAAGCTGTCTGCTTGTCTAAATTTAAGTGTGTGCGGTAATTTACCCACATCATTCTTATGTTATGTCATGACACAATACATTGCTCTGATAGTTATATTGTCAAGTTATTGGTAGAAATTAGATTGTAGACTTCCTGTGTATGGTGTACTGAACATATACACATCAATCTGTTGAGAGATAAAGAGAGAGAGAGAAGCTTACTTGGTCTGAGGGCAGGTAGGGAGCAGTGTTGGTCCAGCCAGGTGAGCGTGGTGCGACACATCTCCTCCACACTGGCTGTGGACACCATGACGTTATAGGACTCAAACAGAGGCTCCATAATCACACTGAACTTTGGCACCATGGTTTAGGACAATAAACCATACTGGAAATTAGCCCAAGAGCTAAATCATGTCATTGTCACCTGAATATGTAGTCACACGTTCATACCTACACACAAAGTGGTGGAGAATAAAGGATACAATCCAAAATTTCCAATTCTGGAGAGTCTGGGACCGGACGTATTCTCTAAACCTCTCCCTCATGTGATCAAAGCGTTGGCGAGTGATGGGGACGCCGGTGGCAGGGAGCTGCTGCTGACACACACTGCACAACAAGGAAAACATGTTTGCATTGTGGAATAATAAATAAGCTTAGCACTAGAAAAAGAAATATGACAGGAAAGGGATTTCTCACTTGATGGCAGAGTTGAGTGCTAGAATTTCATCCCGGAGTCTTTGGGCTTCTTCATGGAGCTGCGCTCTCTCCTGCTGCATCTTACTGATGTACTCAGCTGTCTTCTGTAGCGTAGTGGCCTTACTAATCTAAGATACACAGCAGTGTAAGGGGGAAACAATGGCAGGAGTATCGCAAAACTACTCAGTGGGAGTCATTTTTTTATAGCTTTTGGAAATAAATCACGAAAACTAAGATAACCAGCTATTACACACGTGTCTACAGGGCAATGTGAGGATCATACTGATACCTTTCTTTTACACAACGATTCTTTTAAATTATAATGACGAGCATATAAAAAATGTGTAAAATAATAAGTACCTTAATGCTTGGCTGAGAGCTAAGTGTTGTCACCAGACTGTGTAAAGTGTCAAAGCCCAATTTGATGTTAAACCTTCTCTTTTGCTCAGCAGATATGTGTGTGATTCGCCTTGTGTCTGTCTGTAAGAGAAAACATTATGAGGAGCAGTCGCATCATGAGAGTATACCATGTAAGCATGCAAGTGTGTTTGTGTGTGAGTTTACCCTATTGGGCTCTGTCTTGGTTATTCCGGATAAGGTGTGTGATGACTCGGACGTTTTCTCTGGCAGCATCGTTGGAGATGTAGGACCGAAGCCTCCTGAAAAACTTACTGAAATTGAAAAGTATCGGCTATGATCGCGTATGATTTAAAAAAGACAAAGACAAACAAAGACAGCTCAACACAATGGGAGTGATATGAGTGTACCTGTTAAACTTGTCCTCTCTGGTGGCTGGATTTGGACAGGAGAAAGTTTCTCAGTTTTGGGGACGAGAAGTGATGAGATGCAGGAGCCGTGAGAGACGTTGGAATGTACCATCATGGGCAACTGGCACTGCAGTGGCACTTCAGCAGGGGACCAAGGAGGATGCTGGGATACCTGTGAACCTCTTTGGCCCACTGGCATACTGCTGGTAGACTGCTGGTCGCAATAGGAAACACTTTATTAGCAAAATAACTTTTAGGATCTGTAAAAAAAAAAAAAAGAAATGCTGATAGAAGCCGTAGAAAAGCTTATAAAATAGCGTTTTATAAGTTTTTTACTTGTCAACCAACCGTTTTTACTGGTCAACCAAGTACATTAAAACTTGTATAAAATCTGTATTTTATAAGTATAGATTAGGTTATTAACGCCACATACTGCTAAGATGGGAGAAGCTGGTCTATGGCATTTCAGCCCAACAAATGGAGGATCGAAACCCACTGTCGGTTTCCCTATAAGAAATCAAGAAATCAGTGAAACGTCCAGTTTTGAGAATAAACATTGAAAAAAATATATATGATCTCAGTGGCATACTTTCTTGAGAGCTGGAGGACAAGAGCTTGGCCAGGCAGCTAGTCTGTGTGGGTGGAGCCACAGAAACATCTGCAGCCGTCGCCGCTGGAAACCTTCGGCCTCCTCCCATTTTTTGCTTGTGCTTCCCTGTTCCCGAGCCCACAGTCACCTGCTGTGGCACAGAGAAACAGTGTGCCTGGCTAGGCAAAGGTGGAGCCACAGATGCCTGCTGGTAGTCCAGCATGTCTAACATACTGTAGCTTTGTCCCTCTTGGGGATCATGTGCTACGACATTCATGGATCCCGTATGCGTGATGACGGTGGGGGAGGTTACGACGCTACTCCCTGATTGGTTTCCTGAAGCATGTCTGTATTTTAGGCAGGTGTTTGAGTAGATGTAAGGGTTCTCCTGAGACATAGAGGCAGAGGACATATTTGAAGGTCCAGAGACAATGCCAGGGACACTGTAGGACTGTCCGTATGAGCCCATGTTCTGGAGGCTTGCTGGAGAGTGATGGTACTCGCTGTACTGTAAATGGCTCTTGAACTTGGGGTTGGAGGTCATTCTGCTAGTATCAAAGGGCATCTCAGGGGTCAATGGGTGGTGTGGATAGCCATGGCAGGATAAGCCTTCTGCTGAGGAGGACTGAGGCAAGCTCTCAACTGTCATATTGGGCTAGGGATGACAAAATTGCCAGTTACATTGCTGAATATATTTTAGACACCAAGTTTTTGCTGTGTAAATATTCTGAAATGTCATTACCTGTGTAATTTGGGATCCTGTATGTATCAGAGGTGTATTAATCACAGCGGACGTGTGGGCTGAGGGAAATAGTGAGCCGGAGGAACTCTCGAATAATGCAGAGTCAGCATAACCACTCTGTACCGGAGGATGTACACGGTAACTTGCAAAGATGTCTGCAACATCAACAACAACATCATCCAACCTGGAGTCAGTCCTATGTCAACTAACTCACTGCTAACACCAAATAATAATCTAAAGTTCATACAGAACACTGAACATTAACAGACTATAAGTCAACATAATGCAGCATTTGCTCCATATTATACTAAATATATTGAGATTAGGAATGTTTTAAGTTTGGGTGAAGTCACATTTACTGTTATAGTACTTTTGTAGCTTGAGTGAGATCAGCTGGAAATCATTTGGATTAACCATGGAGAAAATGTCAGCAGTCAGAGCTGACCTACAGTGAACCATTGACTCTTCTTCTCTTCCTGTGGTGGCACCCTTAAGATGGCCATTCGTGGTTTACCAAATCCCCTTCAACTTCCACATTTTATTCCAAATGACCCCTGACCTGCACTTAACCCTCAATATATAGTGCAAGCTATAATCAGACAAAAAACGGAAAAACAATCCAATAAATCATTAAAAAACAAATAAAACTAAACACCATGATAAACACTATAGTGTGATTAAACACTCGTTACTTTCCAAGATGTTCAGACGTTAAGACACTCTCCTGAGACACTCTCCTGAGAGATTTTTTGATGAGTAAGTGTCCATACAACAAAATGTGAACTTGTGCACTTCCCTAAAAGTCCTAAGAGTCAATAATTAATCAGTTTTTAAAAATTCAATTGAGATAACAAGAAATATGGCATTATTAATGAACCCTGGAAATTACAGTTAGGTTTGTATTACAATATTTACTGTACATCTACTGTCATACTAGTAATAAAAATTCTAAGAAACAAAAACTAATGAGAAAGCTATGTTACTTCGAAATCAGATTATAAATGTACCGAATGTTTTTTTTTCTTTGTAACTTCAACAGAGAGAAATAACAAGATCTGATGTGGAAATTATTATTTATATGGATTTATACTTGTTACATGACAAAATACAGAAGGAGATTTTCTGTGATTAATTTAAAAAAAATGGTTGGTGGTGAAAAATTGCTGTCCTATGAAAGGAATAAAATTATTCACAATGCTGTTCTAGGTAACTTAATGTAAAAATAGGTCATTTTTTATAATTATAATTATTCAAGTATTTATTTTATTTTTATTTTTTTTAGTGTTCAATCAGGCTGTAAGCAGAATCAAAAATTGCAGTGAGGTTGATTTTATAGAAATGTGTCATGGTTCATTTCCAATCCAAATGTTATCCTTTCAGTAGTCCGTAAACTGAGCCGTTAAATTTTATTAAGCAAAATATTCTGTTTTATCGCTCTTGATTTCAGCCTCCAGTAACAGGACATTTGCAAGAATATACCTATTATTATGTCTGCTTATTGAAACTCAGCTTTTCATAGTTCTCAAAAGTGAAGAATTTGAATCTGGGAATCTTGGCTTTCATTTTTTTCTTGCATATTTTTGCATAAAACTGTCAATGTACTGATTATATTTTAAAGACTAATGGAATCAATTTTAAAAAAAACGATCTAGAAAAAAAATGCTCTATTTTGTCTCGTTATTGTGAATTATAGAACTTGTGCAAATAATTAAATAAATAAATAAATAAATAAATAAATAAATAAAATAAACTTTCACAACTAATAAGGTCCGGATTGCTGTGTCCTCATAGTAAGTTAAAGATCAGTGTAAAAACATTCTGTCATGTAGCAAATACATACTCAAGTAATTTATTTATTTTTTTTACTTTACACAACATCCAACATCTAATGATAACATTTCTGAGGATTTGAATAAAGCGGGTTTGGAATTTTACAGGTAAATGCTCATGTCTGACATGTTACAGGGTGCCAACATTTTAACCAAAATGATCTATTCTGTTGGAGCATGTACTGCAAATGGCATCATTCCTAAATGCATAAAAATGAGAGGAATACATGAATAAATTACCAGGAATGTCCATGAGATCATCCAAGCTGGGCTGAAGTGGAGTCAAACCAGGCTGGATCATATCAGCGTTGCTGGTGTAGGCTGACATGGAAAGGGCATTTATTACAACAGTAACATACACGTGGGTGTGTGTGTGTGTGTGTGTGTGTGTGGATGTGCATATTTGCGCTTTCATTCATTCATACTTCCCTCTTTTGATGGGCTGCGTCTTCCTGAATCAATTTTACAAACTCACATGACTATTTATTAGGAAATGGTGTCATATATTTGTCATATATATATATCATATATAAACTCATCTTTTGAAGCACTTCTAAAGTCAACAATTTGCTTACTGAAGCAAGTGCTTCCGGCTAAGCAACACCTCTGAAAATATGCATGCTGGCTATATAAGCTAGGACACCTGAATGTGTACAAAATAAGCTAGCAGAGATGCCTGCTTTTCCTGATTGATTGAATGATAGTGATCATATAATTAATTTTTTTTTGCTGTTTTGTTTATCAGTGTGGTATTTCCTGTCACTGGAATCTTGAAATGCATTATATTTTCTCATTTGGGGGTTTTCAAATGTTATAACTTTACTTGAAATATGTAGAAAAAAGACACCAGTTTCATATCATTTTATGAATTTGACTACATGACTATATGGACAAAAATGTACAAAATCATCATCATGACTAAATCTATGCAGTAAATTATAAATCTACTCAAAATAATTCTAGACAAGATGCATACTCCCATACATTAAGCATTGAAGCAGAAAGCTCATTGTTTAATGGTAAAGCAAGCATCAAACTAAACACTTAGACCTCTATCTGACCTTAGATTTGTGGCCCTTTGGTACTCACTGTTTTGGTATTTCTCACTCCAAGGGCTTGGCTTCTGGGTCATGGTGAACAGAGTATCTGAGATATCTGACAGAAAGCAGTCCAAGTCAAACATATGCACCTCTTCCTGAGAGGCTTCTGGTTCGGGGTACATCTGATTGGACCATTTCTCCAGGCCAGACCTGCAGATGGGCGTCTGAGGAGCGATAATTAGTCATTAACGCTCCACACCACAAATGAGCACAGATCCTCAACCATGACAGGGCATAAGACAGAACAAGGACAGGAGCTCCTCTTTTGGGCACATCTCTGAGCAACTCAATAAATAAGTGTAAACTTTAATAAAAAATTTTATCGATTCAACAAAAATGATCAGAAAAAAAAATGATGCTGGTATTTTCATAGTCCACACTAAAAAAAGCTAAAACTAAACACTGGTGTTATTACATCATAAAATATAAGAGCCTATCAGATTCCATTATGCAAATGCAAGCCATTAAATTTCTGTATTAAGGTCTCTATTTGCAGTGCCATATTCTCTGCAACAAAAAAGATCAATCTCAAACACACCAGTCACAAAGAGCAACTATTAAAAATCACATTTTTGACAAAAAAATGTATTTCATTGCTTTCTCTGAAATGGCCTCTTTCAGAACAACTGAAATTCTTTTTGCATCTCTCTTTTGTGTACGGTTTTTGATAAGTAATCATTTTCTATGATGATGAGGAGATCAGACAAAAAATCAGACAAACAAATCAGACACTGCTGAAGGACAGCACACTGATGGCCGAGCTCTAGATCTGTGTATCATGACCACCAGAGGGAACCACATATGTAGCGCAGTGATAGAATGTAGACTTACATCAATGCAAAAATGTAAGATTATGGAGTAACATAAAAGGAGTTTAGGGTCTCTCCAATCCCCGGAAACACTTTTTCACTATTTTCATATTGCATATTTTTGCCTTGTATCTATTCTATTGCACCCACCATGAGTCAAACTTGAAGGGTTAATTAGTTAGATTAAAAAATATATCCAAATCAGAGTTACTAGAGTACTCTAAACATACATAGGAGCACAATATGCTACTCACGGCTCAGTGCAGATTCCTGTGTCAAGTTTCCATCCCATTAATGCTTGCTACATTCCCGTTCTTTATCTCAAACCCGGTATACCAGCAACCAGCTCCAACTCCATCCTCGTCTCTTACACACACATACACAGAGACTGAAGCTCATCACTTTTATAGGAGAGCCCAAATTCAGCCGGAAGCACCAACGATTACGTCTCTCCTGACAACACAACTGCCCCCATGCTGTTTTTGTGGCCCACACACAAAAAAATGAGGTAAATTATAGTAATGCTTTGGATATGTGTTTTCCCACAAGGTGAAATTAGGTTTGGGGGTGTGAGTGTGCGTGCATACTCGTGAAGCATTAAAAAGTGCAGTTAAAAACCAATGTGTGAGAGACAGAAAGCCCTTCCAGTATACCCCCCACCACCACCACCACCAACAACCATCACTATTATGTTTTTTATTCGTCTCCATGTGCTGACTCTCAACATGAGCGAAGGCGTATTGGCCCTTTTGTTCCTGACCCACTTCTACCCATCACACACTCACGTGTAGAGAGAGAGAGCGTGAGAGAAGGCCTTACCTCAACTTCCTATATATGGTCACTACACATATAGATAAAGAAATAAACGTTCATGTAAACGGATATACAAATTTCCAAATAGAAAAAGAGACGCTAGATCACTGCAAGTACAATGCAGTAGGTAAACCTTAAACTAGTGCATACTGTTTGATTATATATATATATATATATATATATATATATATATATATATATATATATATATATATATATATGTATATATACATACATATATATACACATATATATATATATATATATATATATATATATATATATATATATATATATATATATATATATATATATATATATATATATATATATGTGTATATATACACATATATATATATATATATATGTAACCTGAATACTACATTCTGGGGACATCTAGGGGACATGTGTGTCATGTGGTAGAAAGTTTTTTTTATACAACTGAAACCCTCAGCAGCTCAGTGATTGTTACTATTTTATGTTACATAGTCATATGACTATGTTCATATGGGCTTATATCTTATAGTGTATATATACTGAGGTTTGTGTGTCTCAAAAAATGCAAAGATCCATAAATTCGAAACGTACACTCAACGCACATTGCTTGTTAGTACTTTGGCCCTGCCTATCATGGTCATATTCACCCAAATGGACAATAAAAACAATTTACATTTACATTTTCCACAAAGTGGGTCACCTTTGATTAAACAGTATTGAAATTGAACCAGCGTATCTCTGAGAAACAGACACAACAGAAAAGGAGATTGGCCTTTTTGTCACCAGGAGCAATCAAGTGACTCGTTTTTCTAACCGATATATGGGCTGCTGTGACGCAAGTGGAGTACAGTGTTTACGTTTTTTCCACGTTTGCCCTCACTTTTCGTTCTCTACAGATCACACACTCTGACTTTTTAACCAGCTGAGCAAAGCAAAGTCTGAACTATTAATAGCTTACTGGAGAAGGGTGCAGAGCCAAACTGTTCTGTTAACCTACTATTACAAATACTGTACAGCAACATAAGGCCATTTATTTATCTGTATAAAGGGACTGACTACCGAATGTCCGAATAACCTACTAGAAGCCATTAATAATGTCTTCAATAATGTCTGACATGACCTTGATCAATAAACCCAGACTTAAATTAAGGACAGAAATCAACTTTCCCAAATCTCCTATACTGTACATACTGTAGAATTTGCGTCTATACAGCCAACCATTTTCTTTAATGCTTATCTTACACAGGGTCACAGGTAACCTGGAACAGAACCCAGGGGACTTGGGGAACAAAAAGGGGAACAAATCACACACAATCAATTTAAAGAAGCTAATCAATGCATTTCTTCAGGCTAGAGCAGGAAACTGGAGAACTTGGAGGAAACCCTCAAAGCACTGGGAGAACATGGAATGGAATGAGGATGGCAGGAATCAATCCTCTAACCCCAGAGGTGCAAGGCAGACTATCAGGACTCAGCCCGGACTTTTTGGCCATGTGCATTTGTTGTCGTTCCTCGTCACGTGTCTGCCCCGCCTTCGTCTGCTCCTCCCTGTCACCACACCTGCTCCTCATTGTGTCATTATTGTCTTTTGTATAAATGTGAGCTGCATTGCCGATGGCAGAGCGGATTCATTAGTTACATTTACCCCTCGTCATGTCTAGTCATTGTTAAGTGTCGTCATTCATTTTGTTTCAGTTATCGTCTTTTCTGTCTTTGTCTTCATCATTTATTAAACCCCTTTCATTTGAAGCTATCCTGCATACGGGTCTGTCTCCTTCCTTCCCTGGTTGTGACACAGACATACTTCTTTGTTCATGTTGAATAATTCTGTATTTCATGTTTATACCCAAGAACCTATAAAAGAACCCACCAAAGAGCAAACTGCAAGTGTCTATAAATGTGCATGAGTATGCAAATTGGAAATTCCTTTCTCTCCTTTTAATCATTAAAAATGTTGGAAGTTTTGCCTCTTTTCAGTTCATTTGGTTTAGTTCACAAATGAATTTCAGCTATTTGCCATGTTTTTTTTTTTTTAACCAGACAAAATTTTGACCTTATGATTGTTCTGCTATGGCAGGAATCGATTCATGAAGTGGATTTCTATATTCTAATTAACAAATTAACATTACTTTGCATTGTATTTTACACACTATTTCAGTCATTCATTCTTTTATTCATTCATCATCAATAAGCAAGGCACTATGAATATAAATAAAGTAAGCATCGCTGCATTCCTGTGATGTCTCTGCTCTATTTAAGTTTTGTTTCATTCCATTTCTACACATTATAAATTTGTTATCTACTCATTATCATACAAACAAACAGCTCAATTATTGAAAAAACGTTAACCATGGAGGCATTTTGATCAAATTAGACATAGATCATAAAGCTACTGCAATTTGCTCTAGGTATCAACAGCACATAGCTAGCCAGCTAGTTATACTGCTAATTAACTGCTAGCTCACACCACTGCTAGGGCTACAAATAAAAGAGTTTTCAGCATCACAGTCTTGGATTTTAAAAGGTTTAATCAACATAAAAGACAAACTAGATTAAATCCACCAAAACAATCAAAATTCTGTTCATGACTAACATAAGCTGTAAATAGCTGGCTAGCTAGCTCAACACTAGTTCAGTGTGTCAGTGTGAGATGCTAACTGCAAAGTGTGTAGTTAATCATCCTAATATTTTGCATATTGTACATGATAGGTTTGGGTCATTGAGCTGATTATGTGAGAACACAAACTGAGCTCAATTTAAGAAGAATCATTTAAAAATCACCAGGGAATGAAATAAAACGGATTCCAGTACAGCAGCTTGAAAATAATTAACGTAATGCAGCTTAATGTCTTACCGTCTGCAGAACAGGGACATGATCTTTGTGTTTCTAAAAGAAAAATAGAGAATAAAGGAACTTTTCGAGTTTATATAAACATATATATTTGCACAAATACATAATCAATGCAATTTTTTCCCTCAGGCCCTCAGGCCAGGTTCTCACCCTCTTCTTGTAGTAAATCCTCCATTTATGATACTCTTTTATCACCACTTCTATCCGTCTCTTCCAGTAGCTGCCCTCCAGTACAATTGCCTGGAATTTAAAATACACAGCCAGCGGTTTAAAGAATTAATGTACGGTTTATTATGAAGTTTTAATTCAGGGATGCAGGGTAGGTAATGCTGTGGAAGATAATTTTAGGTACATAGTGTATCAAAAAATGCAAAGTACCATTCATGTATTTAATGTGAATTACCTCAGGTTTTCGATGGGCGTCTGCTTCAGAGCCCTCCAACGGAGTGACAAACCCGCACACTGGATTTTTCCTTTTTTCCACATCTAAAATATTAACAAATTAAAAATAAAGGATTCTAGCATTTTATTTCTAACTGGGTGCTGAATGATATACTGTATAACATATTTCATTCTCCAAAAAAGAAAAATCTTGCTATACATTATTGTGAATTATAAAAGTGCTGTTAAATTTTCACTTGAGTTATTTTAAGCAGGTCTGACAATAATCTGGTTAATTCATGAATCACAAAATCAAAAAATTACAATTGCTGACAAATTGCTGAGGTATAAGAGAAATAAAATATTTCAGCATGTGCTGTTTTTGGAAACAATCAACCCGGACTTGAATTTTTTTGAAAAACAGCATGTTACTGTATATTCAGACTAGATGAACTCACATTGAATGAACCAAGCTCTCCAGATGCCATTATTCAATCGGATTTTATCCCTCCACAGTAGCTTCAGGCCTTTGAAGGATTTCCACTTAGGAGACACGATCTTTCCACTGTAGACAGAGAGAGAGAGAGAGAGAGAGAGAGAGAGAGAGAGAGAGAGAGAGAGAGAGAGAGAGAGAGAGAGAAAGAGAGATACAAAGCTCTTTAATCATTAGCTCAGTTTTTATTTTATTCTGTCACTGTCACTTGTGCCAGGTCAATCTAGACAGATGTAAAAGCTGCCCTTTTACACATCTTAATCACACAACTGCAATTAAACACCACCTCATCTGCCCACATTTTCTTCACTTTATGCCATCTCCTCATTCTTCCAGTGCATTTAACCCACTAATGGCACAGAGAAGGTGGTTAGTTAAAGACACTCAGAGCTCAGTTCAACCTGTTGCTAGGACTTTATAAAGGACAACGGATGAGGCACATGATGTAGAAACATCATGAGCACACATCTGAGTGTCGGGAATGCTTTCCAGTTCGAAATACTGAGGATAAATGAATTAAAGCCAGAAAGCTCAAGCTAAGTAAACACAGGGCCTGAGAGATCCAGTGTAGCACCTAGAGAACCTCAGAGTGAAAAGCAAGAAACAAGGCGATGCACAAGACAACTGAAAAGCTTTATCTTGGGTGAGGCCACATTAATAAAACTCCAGATAACATGAAGTTGGGTGATATGATTACATGATATTTATGTTGTGAAAAACTCTGTTTTCTGAAACGATCACAGATATTTCCTGTATTTTTATAAAAGTGACTTCAAGTAGATGATTAAAAGTCTATTTTTTATACAAATTAAACTATTTTATATTTTGTTGGCAAACCCAAACCTGATGCTACATTCTGTGTATGATGAAACTCTTTAGCAATCAGGTTGTGTTTTTCATTGAAATCTGAATTCAGTCTATTAAAAAATGCAAAAATACAGGACACTCTATGAGCAGTACTGAGTAAAAATGAAACTTGAATATTAATTATTTATAAAATAATATAGAAATAAAACGTATAACCTATAACACTTATAGTATAACACTTATAATATATAATAACAACAAACACAAAGACGGCAGAAACACGACCATGATAGTGATTGTTGTTCCTGTTGTCATGGTTTATTTTTTTATTTATTTTAGTTTGTTTGATTGTTTATTTGAGTGTTTGTTTGTTTGTTAGTTTGAGTGTTTGAGCACATATAACGGCATATATAGGACAGGGGTGAGTCACTTAAGACAGCACAGTGTGCAGTTTGAATGTCATAACAGTCTTGAGAGACGGCCTGGAGAGAGAGAAAGAAAGCAAGAGAAAGCGAGAGAGACTTTTATCCTAAACCCAGTTACACTATAACCCCTGCCTGATTGTTTCATTGCCAACTGCTGCCAAAGTCCGTCTCCCTCTCTGTGTGTTTTCACTACGTTTCCCATGTCACAGCTGTTTCGAAAATGTTGCTGTGCTTTCACCGGGCTCTTCCGGGTCCAAAGAAACCTTGCATTACAGTTAACCCCCTGTCTGTAGTACCAAACAGTGGGAGACAAGTTAAACAATTCCATGAAGAGCATGTTGAAATACTGCAGTACATTTTACATTGCAGCATTTATCCATTAATCTAGCTGTGAATTTAATAGATCTTGGTCTTACTTCAGGTAAGGGAAAAGTTAGAGACACAGCTTAATTGTAGTAGATTCTGAAGTTAGTTTATTAGTTAACCAAAATAACAAGGTTTCCAGTAAACATAGTGCAGATAAACAAAGCAAAGTCAATTCTAATTCAAAATCCCTTTAATATAACAACTGTATGCAGTACTTGTGCCTATTATGGTATTCTTCACACCTGCACTATCATGCCACACTGCATAAAAAAGTAAGTCTCAAGAGGAATTAATGGTTTATAGTAGATTAATAGCATTAGCTCACATTCTAAAAATCACTAAGAACTAATAAGATAATCTGCAGTACATAATGAATATTACCTTATGACCTTAAGAAACTATAGCAGACCATTTGAAAGGAACAAAGGCAGAAAATTGTAAGAATTCCCTATTTACACATATCTACTCTTACATCTACACGATGTGGGCTGTTGTGCATGGATACCGGACCGTCACATTAATTTGCGGACCTAACTGAAACTGTTTGCAAAGTTGGAAGCACACATTTGTCTAGAATGGATTTGTATGCTGTAGCATTACAATTTCCCTTCAGTCGAACTAAGAGGCCTGAACCTGTTCCAGTATAACAATGGCCCTGTGTGCAAAGCGAGATTCATGAACGCAAGGTGTGATAATATTGGAGAGCCCTAACTCTGACTCAACCCAACTGAACACCTTTGAGAATAACTTCAACGCAGACTGAATAACAGACCTTCTCACCCAAAATTTGTGCCTGATCTCACTAATACACTTATGGCTGAGTGATCACAAATACTCACAGCTACGCTCTGAAATCTAAGGAAAAGCCTTCCCAGAAGAGTGGAGGTTCTTATAATAGTAAAGGGAACTAAATCTGGAATGAGATGTTCAAAACGCTCAAGTGGATGTGATGATCAGGTGTCCATATATCGGTCATAAAGTGTATGTGAGGGGGGAAAAAAAAAATCTATGAAAGTGCAAAAATATTATTTAGAATAACAGTCTTCATTACATTTATACGTCTTCATTACATTTATACATTTATAAGTTATACGTCTTTAAATGATGAGCTTTAGATTTGAAGGTGTAATATTTAATCATATACATATATTTCTGTAAATACTGATTACTACAGACAGGATGCGAAGACTAATTACTAGTTTTAGAGTTAAAAAAACTTCATCATTACATAAAAAGAAAAAAAAACTTGCATAAAAATGTTTACATACTGTATTCATTTCTACAGCATGTTTTGATGATGGCACACTTTTATATGGCTTGTTGCTTGAATGATTGATTGCTGCATTGAAGGTCGTGTTGGTCTTTGACCCATAACCTAAAGATAAAAGATGTTTTGTTTGTTTTTGCATTAGTGCGTTTGCATGTTGTTACCTATAGGCCAGTGTCATGCACTCGAACAGGCGCGTGAGTGTCGGGTCGATGCTCAGTCTGCCGGAGCTGAACGGTCCGAAGCTGTAGGTCTGGCAGCGCGGTTTGTTCACCGTATCGAAGTCGTAATAACTTCTCCTGCTGCGCGGTACGGGATCACTGTGCGGGGATGAAACCATGAAGTGTCCGCTGTGGATCACCTGCGCGCGCCGCGCCGCCTCCGAGCTGGTGCCGGGACCGGCAGATTGCGCGTGAGTCAAACCGTCATCCTGCTCCGAATCTGACTCCGAATCAACGATCTGAGACTCTTTCGTTGGCTCGGAAAACTTCTCCAGCTTTGCCATCCTCGCTTTTGTATGATCTCTTACACAATTGGATATTTCACACAGCCATTAGGAGTTCGGTGCCGTTCGAAGTGACGGGTCTGTAGACAGCGCCACGCCTCGCACGCGCAATAACGCCAGATCGCATGTCGTGTCTCCGAGTCAAAGGTCACAAAATTTGGCCGGAGGATCTTCAGGGAGCTGTTGGGCATGGAAGAGGCTTTCAAAATGGGAGCTTTTAAAAACGAGCGCAAATTGCATAATATTGCATAACGCAAGCCGTAACCTCTGTCCTGGTCAATCAGTTAGACTTTATTGACCTGGTCGCTTTAAAAGGTGCACTGAATCTAAAAACAGTCTTTACAGCATATTAAGTGGGTGTATGCAGCAATCTGAGCGATTTATTAGAACAGACAGACAGACAGACAGACAGACAGAAAGAGATAGATAGACAGACAGACAGAAAGAGATAGATAGATAGATAGATAGACAGACAGACAGACGTAGATAGATAGATAGATAGATAGATAGATAGATAGATAGATAGATAGATAGATAGATAGATAGATAGATAGATAGATAGATAATTATTGTATTATTGTTATTGTTGTTGTTAAAGTATTTTTGATCCTAAAACTAGTTTTTAACTAAAAGACTCTGTTCCAACAACATATCACTGACAAGTAATGAAAATAAACAATATGTAAGATTCCTTTTTGTTTATGGATTAGTGAAATTAATAGTAAGAATTATTTTAATCTTTACATCATATATTTTAATATATTGTACTTTTTGTTAAAAGACATAACTTTCCATTGTGAAGGTAGTCCCTTGTGGGTAATACTAAAGTATAAAATATAATTGTGTAAGAATTAAATGTACATGTTACAATGTGCTGCTATTTGTTTAGCGGCTAATCTCTGATAAGAAATGTAGTTTGGTAATGTACAGTATTTTTAACAATTAATAAACATGTTATGTTTATGTTAAATGTTTATGTATGTATTTATTTGTACGGCTGCTTGATTATTATTTGCATGTTTGTTTGTCAAAGCTTTTCACTTTCGGATGTTAATTCAACACGTAAGAAGAAAAAGATTAAAGGTTAATGAGGGTAATAAGTGCTAATTAAGATTAAGCAATAATCACTGAATCAAACGTGTTACATTAAGAGTTTGTAAATGATTTAAAATGAATAAATGTGTCAACTAAAATCACTGCATGTTTTTTGTATAATGAAAAAAATGTAGCCAATATGTTTTTTTAGCATATTTGGCAAGGGACTTTCAAACGAAATGAAAATAGCTTTGTTGTTATTTAGTTGTTATATAGCATAGTGAAAAACACTACAAAAATAACCAAAGTGGACTACAAATCCCAGGTGTCTACGAGTAACTTCCGGGTTTAAACCATTCAAAAGTCGCTGATTGGTGGAGCAATCTCGAAGACCGGAAGCGGATTCGGACTGGTTTGTTTACAGGCGCACAAGCTAGCTGTATTTTGTGAGCTATGGACGCGGTACAACGGCACAGATCACTTTATAAGGGTAAAACTCCACCATGGAAGGAAACGTACAGAAAGGTAACTTTATTTAATACCTCTGTTTGCTACGTAAAGTAAGGAAACTAATGATGACTGCTAGTTACTAAAGATAAATAGTTAGCTGCTTAGCTACAAGACAGTTGAGTCACTTGAGGATTTTACTTCTGATTTAACAGCAAAGTTTTAATTTTTAAATGAAAAAAAATTCCAAAAAAAGATAAATAAAGAAATGAATTCTGAAAGTTTTGTGCTTTTTATTGTTTTATTTATTACCAATTTAAAGGCAAGTACGTTAAGTTACTGGGAACTAAGTGTTTGTTTCGTCACTTCCGGTTTGCTCTTGATGTTTTGGTTTAAGTGATGCTGTTTGAGTAACAGTTAGTGTTCAATTGAAATGTTCTGACTGCTGTGTTTGTCAGCGTTGTGTGGAAAGGTTGAAGAACAGCCGGTCGAGGTTATTGGAGAAGTACCGTCAGCTTGGAGACACCACAAAGAGCTCTGTGCTCGTCCAGGAAGTGATGGAGATGGAGTGGAGCCTTTTACAATCAGCCAATCAAAGACTGCCTTCGTTGTGGAAGAAAGAGCGACTCAGTGAGGTACAGGGATTTCTGATCAGTCATGTACACCTGAACTTGGTGTAAGTCAAGAAGCTTTTATTGTCATTTCACCCATATAGAGCTGTTGCAGTACACAGTGAAATGAGACAAGGTTTCTCCAGGATCATGGTGCTACATAGAAGAAAGACAGAGCTATAATTACTTAGTTAATTAGTCCTAGATACATAAAGTGCAACTGTGCAACCTGGTGCAGAACAGTGCAGGACAAGACACAACAAGACAGTGCATTACGCAAGAAACAGCACAGTCCAGTGTAAATACTGTTCAGTGTAAATGTTCAAACAGTATTGTGTGTGCTGTCATATTAGAATGAACACATTTGTATTATAGCAGCAGTTAATAAAGGATTGTGCAAAACAGCAAACGAATGAAATGAGACACAGAATGTGCAAAGAGCAAAAAGTGTGAAAAAACAGCACATAAACAGATCGATGGATATATATTGGAAGTGTGTGTATTTGGTGTAGGTCTGTGCAGTCCATACAGTTCAGTGCAGTACAGTGTTGGAATGTACTACATATTTTTTCCTATGCTTGGTTTTACAGATGTACAGAGATCTGCAGGAATATGATGAATTGGCTGTTCTAGAGGAAATCCAACAGGAGCTTGTATCTCAAGGTTGTTTTTCTTACACAAGTTTGTCTGTTCACGTGGTTTTAAGTAAAACATTCCAGTTTTTGTCATCTTGGTGTGTCTAGGTTGCGTCAGTGGTGTGTGTGTGTGTGTGACCGTTCCATTATAAGCAAAGTTTTAAAAGCAGTTATTGAATTCATTCTTTAAATATTAAACATGCATTATTATGCAGGAGAGCACAAATCGTACATTTATTAGCTAGCTCATCATTTGGGTAAAAATTCTCCCATTAATTATATCCAATAGTCCAGACCATAGGAAATAAATAAGCTAGTACATGAATCCCTGAGATGAATGACTTAATGGATCTGTGGTCTTTTGTCATGTTCACTTTCTCACACATGAAGATATTTGAACCTGACTGTGTGTTGTGCTAGCATTAGTGATGCTCTTTGTGATGCAGTGTACTGTATTTCACTGTTTTGCCTATTTTTTTCCTTTGCAAAAAGAGTTTATTTTTCTATTTTTTTTTTTTTTTTTTTTTAAGAACTTTCCATCATTGAGGAATACCACAAAAGTCTACAGTATGAAGAAAAGTATTTGGACTCTGTTGTGGATGGAATGGCGGAAGAAGAAAAGCTCATCTGCCCTGTATGTCATGTGTAAGTGAAAGAACTTCACAAATACATAAGCTCTTCAATGCTTCTTGTGTAGTTTCTAGTATTAATAATGCTGAATTGGCTGATGTTGCTTTCTGTATTACAGGAATAACCTGACTGTGAACAGCCATTTTACATCATGTCTATGTGGCCTGTATATTAACACGGTGGTAAGTCAAAGGAGCACACTGAGATCTCAGTGAACACGTATACACAATGTTACTGTTCCTGCTGGTGCTGTGCGGATTGTGTGCTTTAGGCAACGACGGGACGTTTAACAGTCAGTCAGATCCAGTTTAAATGTTCCTACAGGGAAGAAATATAACTGTGGATGTGCTCCAGCATCTGTTGGAGATGAGAGTCACAGAACATCTGGAAGATTGCTTACAGAACCCCATATTCTCTGTAGCTTCAAACGAGGATGGAGCACCTAACCTGCTGATAAGCTGCAAGGTAACATCACATCTCTAAAGCTACACATTTATTTATTTTAAAGCACAGTTTGTCACTGAATCAGTAACCAATGGTCCAAAAGCCAAGCACGTTGTATTTGGATATTTGGAACAGTTGAATCATATTGCATCATATAAACCAGAATGATTCCTATGTAGTTATTTATTTATTTATTTTTACTGCTGTAAATATAGCTATGTTTGCATCCAAGGATTTCTTTTCTTCACCAAAATAACTTTTTTTTTTTTTTTAAATATTTACCATGCACAAAAACATCAATAAATCTGTCAACATGATCGTTTAACATACTATTGGATGAGCAACTGCTCCCATGAATGGAGAAATCCAATTTAAAACTTGACGCTATATCCAGATTTCTCTAATCTCTGAGGCCATTCCTCAGAAAAACATGAAAAGATTCAGACCTTTGGAACAAATGCTGATTATTAAACATCTCTTATCTTATCTACAGGTGTGTGATTATCTGGCCATTGTCCTGTGAGTGACTCTGCTACAATGGCCACTGTGTGCATTTTAGTGTTTGTATTTTATTTCTGTGAAATAAAGATTATTTAACATTACAATGGGCTGCCATTTATGTTTAGCGGCTAATCTCTGATAAGAAATGTAGTTGTGACAACCTTATGCCTGTAAGCATGCAGTGAGACGGCACTGTGGTGTGTTTTATCCTGAGATGGAGTAGAGGATGTGTCCAGAATGTTACTGAGCCACAGACTAACCTATTGTTTGGAGTGTGGATCATGACCAAGAGCCTTGTGTTAAATTTAGCAAAAGGCTTTTATAAATTCTTCCTGTACTCATAACCCTGAACCGTAAGGCTTTAAATGGGCCTTAAATGGGCCTTAAATATCCTGTACATGATCTAAAGTTGCTTGTAAAAATCAAGGGATCATTCAACATTGATCACAAATGGAAAACAAATTCACAAGTTTTGATTTATGAAATATTCATTTTGAGAACACAAGCGATTGAGGTTTGTAGATGGAATATGAGTTGGTGTTGCCTTTAACACTTAAAGATTACAAGGACATTCAACTTTGCACAGTTATTTTCTTGCACATGACCAAAATTAAACCCAGTTTTGGACTAAATGTTAAGTCCCATAAATTAACAGCTCAACATTTACATTCAAGGCCATATACTACATTTAATATCTCAAAATACAAAATAAAGTATAAAAGTTTTGTACTGGGTCTTTATTTCTGTATATTAGTATTTCCTAGTAGTTGAACAGGGGAAAACTGCACACAATGTAAATCAGTGGCATTTGATAAAACCGTTGAGATCCTCCAGGAACTTGATGTACTCCTGATGCTCCAGTGCTGTGCTCAACTCGACCAGCTCATCTGCAAAGGTGTTGTCAATACCACGATCAGCCAAGAAGTCCACTAAATGGTCATAAAGCGCCTGTAAAGAGCAAAGATTTACAGCTGTGAGCAGAAGACCGACCCATTCTTCCTACAATAACTTTGTCATCTAAATAAAAGTATTATGCCATAAAGGCATGCATTAATGTGGAGCTATTACTTGTGAAAACCCATTCACAAGCATCATTCCTACAGAAATCTCATTTAGAGGCTAACTGTTGTGTCACATGTACATTACAGGACAGTGAATTTCTTCTTAGCATGGGGTCAGAGTGGAATTTCAGCTGTCAGTATTCTAAGGCGATTATTTTTTGTTGTTTTGTTAAACTCAAAATAATGTTGTAATGTAACGGAGTACAAATACTGCCTTACTGTACTTAAGTAGAAATTTCACGTATCTGTACTTTACTTCGCTATTTAAATTTATGCCAACTTTCACTTTTAATCCGTTATATTTCCACTAAGCATCTTCGTTACTCGTTACTACAAAATAAAATCAGAAGAAATGTTGTGTGAGACCGCAATAAGGGAGGTTTGGCGAATCACTGCTCCTAGATTGCATTACACTCCGCACGCTCTACGGAGAAGCACAGGCCCGCGCAGCGTGCACGTAGAGCTGGAGGCTTTATCTATAACGTTAATCGGTGGAAACCCGCAAAGACGGCAACCAAAAGCAGTGAAATTTCGCTATTCTTATTACCAGAGTTGTAGCACAAACAAAATATTAATGCAAACACTCCATTCAATACTAAATAAAAATAACATTTATTGATTTGGTTTTTGTCTTGTGAATATTATTGACTGCATTCATTGGACACAGTGTTTGTAGAGAATGCACACACACATGAACTGATTTGATTCAAGACTGGCATCATTACATCATGCAGAAAACTTTGGTGTCCACTTTTACCATTAAATAATACCATAACTTTTGACTTCTTGTTTTAAATTCTCACTGAGGGCTAAACCCCAAAAGATGAAATCCTAGAACCGCCCCTGCACTTATGCCTACCGAAAATCACTGAAATTTTACTTTTTACTTTTACTTCAAATACTTAAGTACCCTAAATATCAGAAAATTACTTTTGATACTTACAGTATATCAGATACTTTAAGACTTTTACTTGAGTAATATTCTAAAAGGTAACTTTCACTTCTACCAAAGTTTTTTTCTAGTACGATACTTGTACTTTTACTCAAGTATTGCTTTCTAGTAGGGATGAGCGAGTACAGCATTATCTGTATCTGTAACAGATCCGTATCTGTTAACCATATGAATTATCTGTATCCGTACTCGGAGTGGGTGGGGGCTAACCCGGAAGTAGGCGGGGCTTTGACCGGTAATAATTAATTTGTAATATTTATAACACTAGCTTACTACCTTTATGTTTTTATGAAATACAGCAAAAACGTGTCAGACACTCAGTGTCTGGTTACTTGTTAGAGACAGCTGAAGGTTTAAAAAAGAAAAAAATCTCCGACAGGCAGAGACGCAATGCGAGTCGCATTCTACCAAGCAAGCACCACGTCTGAACGAACCCACGTTTACCAGAACTCTACTGGTTAGTAAGTACGTATTATTAACGTTACAACCCGAAGTAAAAAGCTGAAGAAACCCTAAACGTTAACGGAAAAGACCCGCGAACCCGAGTGACTGAGGGAGAGACAGAGAGCTGTTCTGTGTGTGACTGTGAGTGAGCAGAGCGAGACACAGCAACACAATACATCTGTATGTGTGTAGGGGAGGGGCACTGTGACTAGCCTATCACTGTAGGGGAGGGGCGCTGTGACTAGCCTATCACTGTAGGGGAGGGGCGCTGTGACTAGCCTATCACAGAACGCTGACACAATCAGATACCCAATGATGATTTTCATTCAATCCGAGCACAGATATTGACTCGTATTACTCGTATAATACTCGTACTCGGCAGAAGTGCTTTATCCGTACCGGATACTCGTTTCAGCCGAGTATCCGGCTCATCTCTACTTTCTAGTACTTTATACAACACTGCTCAAAATGAAGGAATGGTGAATTGCTGAATCGGCCAGGAAACTGCAGTTCGCGCTTTTGACCACCAGATGTCATTAATGTGCACTGTGTTAAAATGCCTGCCATGTTTTCTTTGAGTTATTGTGATGGTAGTGTCTTTAAACAAAAGAAAAGTGGAAAAAAGCACATCCCTTTCTCTCTGTAGCCTAATAAATCTTAGGTTTTCACTTAAATGTTTCAATGCTCGATAAGCACACATACCCAGTCCAGAGAGTCTGTGTTGAGGGTGTAGCTTGTCTCCTTCCAGTCCTCCTCTCCTTCAGGCTGGAAACTGACTTCACGGATTGTGAAGATATCGCTTTCTTCCTCTCCTTCACCGTGGCCGATCTGCATGAAGTCAGACAGCTTTGGATGCATCATCAGATATACATAATAGGACTGACGATGCTTAGGTGTTTGAAACAATATAATCATATAATTTTGTCAGTCATCAAATCATCTGTATATTACACACTACTGCTGCTGTAAAAAGTTTTAAAAAATAATATTGCACACTTATTTGTACTCCCACACTATGTACGTAACTGATCGTTCATATTCTATAATCATATTTTATACATTATATTCCTTCTATATTCATATTTTATACTCATTCTGTCTATATTGTATCTCATCGTCTGAATTGTTTTCTTGTATAGTTTGTGTAGTATAATGTTATTTATGTCTGTACTTTTGAGAGTCACAAACAACCAAATTCCTTGTGTGTGCCAACACACTTGGCCAATAAATCTGATTCTGAAAGAGTTTCTAGAGGTTTACCTCATCCTCTGGAAAATGGCAATCGAACACCAGGGAGTTCTTCGCTCCCTGTTTAGTCACCTCAATGACAAAGTTAGGTGTAGAGACGATGTCGGGCTAAAAAAAACAGATACCATACAAATACAAATGTTACCAATGTAGCAACACATTAGAATATAGATTATGAAATACAAAATCTCAATTCATCTTAAAAGGAAAATATTTACATTTAAGAGTCTTCTGCTTTCAGCAAGGAAGATCACAATTAGAGTTAGAATATCATTGAAAATCTTTTCCTTCATGCCCAAATAACACAATAGTCTTGTTGCTTCCATGAGCCCATGCCCACAGGTGCCTCAGATTCCTGTTCTTGGCTGACAGAAGCAGACCCTGATCTGCCTTTCTTCTGTCTCAATATGTGTATTTGTAAAGAGTAAATCTCTGATTTACTGTAGCCTTGATTTTATGTATTGTACTGCTATTACATTAATGGCTGATTAGATAATTGCATAAATGTTCCTAATAATGTGGCCAGTGAGTATAGCCTTAGACCCATGTCCAAAAAAAATGCATCTTTTATTACAACAATGCCCAAGTCCTTTTACCACAAGCTCCATTTGCTCTACACTCACAGAGGCTGCAGTAGCTACATTACAGCAGTCCAAATTAACAAATAATCTGTTAGATCCAGAAATGAGAGCGTGTTCTACCTCGTTGCCTTCAGCCTTCTGGCCCTGTTCTGGTTCCTCCTCCAAGTTCGGGGGAATGCTGTTGTTAACGTTGAATGTGACGGTCACTCTGACAAACAAATCAAAAAGATCAGCCCATGTACATAAATGATTCAAACGATTGTGTAATATTGCCACACAGGTTTTGCTTACTAAAAGTATGGCATATAAAGAGCCATACAACCCGGCTGGCAGACTTACTTCTCTCCGGAGACGGAGCGGGTAAGTTTTGCTTCTGTGCCATTCAGCTCAAGCTCCCATCCTCCAGATATCTTGGGAAGTGTCTTGCTTTTCTGGATCTTCTTCTCCTCTTTGATTTCTTCTGCAAGAAAGTCTACAAATGCTTTGTCACCTGTAAGACATTGGGATATAATAACATTAAAAAGGATTATTCAGAAATATATATACACACACAAAAAGTTTGACAGGGCAGTGCAGCGGGTAAGTAAGTAAGTAGGAAGGTAGGTAGGTAGGAAGCCTAGTGGTTAAGGTGTTGGGCTACCAATTGGAAAGTCATGGGTTCAAATCCCAGGTCCACCAAGCTGCCACTGTTGGGCCCCTAAGCAAGGCCCTTAACCATCAATTGCTCAGTTGTATAAAAATAACAATGTAAGTCTCTCTGGATATAAGGGCTTCTGTTGAATGCTGTGAATTTCATTCATTCCCTATGTAGGTGGTGGGATGGGTCTGTCATTCATTCCTCATGCCGGTGGGTCTGTCATTCATTCCTCATGCCGGTGGGTCTGTCATTCATTCCTCATGTCGGTGGGTCTGTCATTCATTCCTCATGCCGGTGGGTCTGTCATTCATTCCTCATGCCGGTGGGTCTGTCATTCATTCCTCATGCCGGTGGGTCTGTCATTCATTCCTCATGCCGGTGGGTCTGTCATTCATTCCTCATGCCGGTGGGTCTGTCATTCATTCCTCATGCCGGTGGGTCTGTCATTCATTCCTCATGCCGGTGGGTCTGTCATTCATTCCTCATGCCGGTGGGTCTGTCATTCATTCCTCATGCCGGTGGGTCTGTCATTCATTCCTCATGTCGGTGGGTCTGTCATTCATTCCTCATGTCGGTGGGTCTGTCATTCATTCCTCATGTCGGTGGGTCTGTCATTCATTCCTCATGTCGGTGGGTCTGTCATTCATTCCTCATGTCGGTGGGTCTGTCATTCATTCCTCATGTCGGTGGGTCTGTCATTCATTCCTCATGTCGGTGGGTCTGTCATTCATTCCTCATGTCGGTGGGTCTGTCATTCCTCCTTTAACTTTCATCATTCTTCCTTCAAGGTCACATGAAGCAAAATGCGAGTATGTGACGTCAAATCCGGTTTAGGATACAAAATACACTTTAGCATTTTTATCATTAGCAGATACACATGTATACACACACACACACACACACACACACACACACACACACACACACACCCCATCACATATTACACCACTGTTCAACAAGTGACACTAAGAGACAAACTGAAAGTTAGAGAATATTCCTGACGTCCAAAAGGAACTCTTTAACGACAGCAGCTCATAATTAGACGCCATGAATGAACAATAAAAGAAAGAAAGAAAGAAAGAAAGAAAGAAAGATTATTTCAGCTTCTCGTGGTTGCTAGCATAAAAGGCTAAACAGCTCGCTAAAGATATGTTTAGTTATCTGACATGAAGTGTTATATAAAGGGACTTTACCTTCTGTATGAAGGCCTCCACAGCCACAGGACAGGACGGTGTGTTTGGTAGCGAGCAGTTTGTCTCGTTTGCCGTCGTTGTTGCCGCACATCATCCACATGGAGCGCGTAAACGGCCGGATGGTGGCCGAGGTCGGGGCGCACAGCGCGGATCTGACCAACGGCTCAGTGCCGAAGCTTAAACACGCACTCGGGGCCTTGTTGGTCAGTCGAGCCGCAATGCTAACAGCACGTGTTAAAGATTTCAGCATGGCTGCACTCCTTTTAATCTAATCTGATCTAATCTGATCTAATCTGATCTGATCACCGGCTACTCAGACGCACAGAATGCGCTAGAAACACGTGCAAGGACACTATAACCTCACATATGATCTCTGCACCGGAAGAGGTTCCTGGCATTGAAGTGTCTCAATTCTATATCATATGTTATAAAGTGCACTAGATCAAGTCGCTTTGTTACACACAACGTAGTGCGCCTACGTAGGTAGAAAGACTGTGTTTGGTATTCAGCTGAACCATATGGCGCATGATGGGACGCGTGTTTGTGAAACTTAATGTTTATTGCGCATTTTCTTGATTTTTTTATGTTAGGAATTAAACTCGGATGTTTTTCTTGAGCAGTCATGGTGGTTTGTGTGGTCTGCAGTGAGCAAGTTCCCAAATACAGATGTCCTGTGTGCAGAATAAGATAGTAAGTAAAGCCTGTGATATTTTACATGTACGTGTATAAATAAATATATATTTAAATAATTTCCAGCCTGTTTAGTAGTTATAAGAAACGTTAAACCATATTCTTTACGTTGCAGCTGTTCTGTAGGGTGCTTTAAGAAACACAAAAACGATGGTAAGCCTTATAGCCTTTTTTTCTTAAAGTTTACTTATTATTTATAAGGTACTAAGGTTGCTGAAAAGTCCAGCTCAGTGGTTAAAGTGTTGGATTACTGATTAGAAGGTCATGGGTTCGAATCCCAGGTCCACTGCTGGGCCCCTGAGCAAGGCCCTTAACTCTCAATTGCTCTGGATAAGAATGTCTGCTAAAATGCCATAAATGTATTTTTGTATGTTGATCATATTGGCTAGAAATAAATGTACTCAGTCCCCTTCATTGCACATGTCAGTAAACACATTTAGTGTATTAGTCTGCGTTTGGCTTGTTTGGTTTAAGTGAAGTTAAACCTTTAGTTTAGTATTGTCATAATAGATGTCGAATAATTTTAAACCACAAAGTCACCTCGAACCCTTTTGAGTTGCTCAACTGTTCTAAAACATATTTGCTACAAAAAGGGAGGAAAGGATGACAAGGTATTTAAAAAAAAGATGACTCGGGTCAAAATTTCATTATTAAGTAGTTGTAATTTCGACTTGCTTTTTTTCTTACTTATTAACTCTATATACTCACACTTCTAGCAGAAAACAGTCATTTTGGTTATTTTAATAAGACATTTTTAGTCATATATTTGTGTGTGCTGTATTTACAGACTTGTGCCAGCCAGTGAAAGAAGCCACACGTCCTGCACCGTGTCCAGATTCCTGTCAGAGCCGGGGTGTGTTTACTTTGTTTTAACTTTGTTTGCAGTGTCTTAAAAGTTGGGTTTTAAATCTATTTATTACTAAGTAATATGTTTTGCGCTATTTTTGTTTTGCTTGGACTTAATCTTGAGACTTGGTTGGCTTTTTTTTGCCATTTGCACTGTTTAAACTCAACGACATAACACTATTATAAACGTGCATGACACATTACCCCAACTCTGTGGCTGTTTTTTACTTTTTATAGACATGTATTTGTTTACTATTTCAGCAGGAGAGCCCTGGGCTAATGATGACCTCCTGGATGAGGACAGTCAGTCTGACAAAGTTCCTCTGCACAAACTTCAGCTATTAGGTACTGTGTTTATTTAGATCATCAAACAGCCAGCAGGATGGATAGATTTTCAACTGTGTGTGTATGGAGATGTGTGTGTGTGTGTGTGTGTGTGTGTGTGTATATATATATATATATATATATATATATATATATATATATATATATATATATAAAAATATCTCACTTAAATTTATACACCCAGACATGACTGCGGTGGCCATTTTTTCTTTGATGCTGGTCGTCTTCTGCCCTTTTCCATTGAAAGTGAAAAATAAAAATGTTTTGGGCTCAACATCTGGTGCTATCAGATGATGATATCAAATCCATAATAGTCTAATATTCAAAAAGGTCAGGATAAGAATTTTTTTTTTGTCTTGTTTTTTAAAGACAGCATAAACCATTTATGTTACTATTTTGGACTAGGGACATGAACAGATCTTCAAACATACGTTTTTGTCGTCACTTTATACTTTAATGTAATTCTACAATAGATATAAGCTGAAATTTGTGAAAACGCCTCCCTTTCTTGATGAGCTGCTTTTATCTACAGAAACGTGTTATCGGTCACAAAAGGCTGCTACAGGATCTACATGTACAATGCGTCAGGATTTTACTCCATGTTGTACTTCAGTTAACTTTTTAAGCCGCATCCGAACAGTTTTCCAGCTGATGACCCTCAAAATAGTCATTATATAATTATTATTTACAAAGCGAAAAGAAAAACGCTTTACAGACATTTGATATCTGTACTTGGGTGTTATTTTACATCTCTTACCTAATCAGAAAATCTCACCTGATTCTGATCGTATCTTGTCTCCATATAGGTGAATCTAAGGAACTGATGACTCTGCTGCAGAATCCACACCTGAGGAAGTTGATGCTGAGTGTCGATTCAGCCGCAGACAAATCCAAAGCGATGAAGAAAGCCATGCAGGAGCCGCTGTTTGTAGAGCTCGCCAACCAGTGCTTACAGATCATCGAACCGACAAAAGTACAAGCTCATGATGAGGATGATGATGACGACGATGATTAGAAAATTGAGCAAGAACATCCTCTCAGGCTTGCGCTTGAGGAAGAACAAGACGGACACGTGTTCGTGTGTACAGACGGCTTCCACTCTTTAGGATCGTCCTGTCCTCAAATATGGAACATTTTAGTCTTTGTCGGATTACAGAAGTTAAAGACTCAAGACTCACTTACAAATACTGTTTATTAGTAGTGTTATTCTAATAGTTTTTGGTCCACTGTTTGTTTCCTTCTCCCAATGATTTGTATTGTAAGCGAATAAAATGTGATCAATTTTATTTTGAAAACATTAACGTGTAACAGAAACATGCTGTTAAAATACGTAGTAAAAGAACTGATCGGTCATAAAATGTACCTGAAAAAAGCATTTAGTCTTAACACAAAATCATTAGATATTCACTCACTCACTCATTTTCTACCGCTTATCTGAACTACCTCGGGTCACGGGGAGCCTGTGCCTATCTCAGGCGTCATCGGGCATCAAGGCAGGATACACTCTGGACGGAGTGCCAACCCATCGCAGGGCACACACACACTCTCATTCACTCACACAATCACACACTACGGACAATTTTCCAGAGATACCAATCAACCTACCATGCATGTCTTTGGACCGGGGGAGGAAACCGGAGTACCCGGAGGAAACCCCCGAGGCACGGGGAGAACATGCAAACTCCACACACACAAGGCGGAGGCGGGAATCGAACCCCCAACCCTGGAGGTGTGAGGCGAACGTGCTAACCACTAAGCCACCATGCCCCCCATTAGATATTTGAATAAAACAAAACCACCTTTCTTAAATCAGTTCCACAAATCCAACATGCCGTATCAAATTTATTAGCTGGTTTACAGTCGGGATAAGAAACAGGACAAAATAACATTTTAGCCAAGTAATGTCTAAAAGATTCTCCTGAGCATGAGAATCTATATCACAATGTCAAGTACTCAAAATGTACCAGATTTACAGTGCATAAACATTGTAGATATAAATATATCATGAACACTTGGACCTGGGGGGAAAAACCCAGCAAGTCAATAGATATATATAAAATAAAAATACATAGAAATCCATTTTCCATTAGTCAGAAATGCTACTGTTCTTTATAAAAGTAGTGTTTTTGTTTGTCTGTGCAACGAGCATTAAATAAAGCAGAAACATACATCAAGTAAACAGTACAATACGTTTCCAGTTAATCTCGTGTTCCCTCTTTTCTCCAAGTTATAATTCCTGATAGAAATCTGTGTTTTGATCATGTCTTAAATGAAATAATTAAAGGAACAGCTGATCAGTCAAGACATGTTTGATTCCTTTACAACTGAGTGGATCTTTAACTGTGTACTATTACCACAATATTACCTTTAAGAAGAATCTCAAATAAATCAAATAAATATTAGTGTGATCACAACCAAATAAGCAGTCATTTGTATTTCTCAGGCAGGAATCATAATCGCAGAATAAATATGTATAAAATAGCTTACGGTTGTGTGCAGACTGGAATTTACAAAAAGGCACGTACGTAATAACAGACGGAATATATACAGGAAAACAGAGACCTGAAGTAGAGGAGATGTGGCAGCTGGTGCATTGATTTGGGTATCGCTGGCTTTGGTTGATATTCAGGGCAATATTCAGAGGAGGACGATATTCAGAGGTGCTTGCGATTTTTACCCCCAAAAAAGTTACCCCAGATTTTCTGTCAATTTGAGCCGATGTACGTTCAGCCGAAGCTTTCCCATTTACATCCGTCAAACCTGAGTACAGCCGTTAAAGAGGAGTTTCGAAGACGAATCCTATGCTTGCAGTTTCTCTTAATTCAAGAATTTTTTGGTTTTGTTTTTAAAATGTACAAAAATCTGGAAAAGAAACTCCTCACAAAACATCTCTACAACATCCTGGAGAAACTGTATGGAGTAAGAAACGCACACATTTATGATTTCTCCAGCAGAATCTGATTAAACCCAGTCACTTCGTCAGTGTGGGATCCTGGGTACATGTCGGCATAGCGAAGAGGAGATCTCTGCGTGTGGAGCTTCACAGAGCCCTGTAGAGAGAAGCGTAGAGTAAAAAAAAAAACCTGATGGATTAAAGAGAATAATTTAATGATCCAGGATAAATTCAGGATCAAGGAGAATGTGTCTGTTGTTGTGTCTTTTACACTTTATACTGGGATAAAATGTTGTCAGGGATAAAACATCGGAAAGAATCTGATCTTGTTCGATATCAAATAACTTTTAGTGCTTTCTTAGATAAGTGAAGATCTGACCTGTGGCTGTGCCCGGATGGAGGCCACACCGTGTTTGAACTGGTTGGTCTCCACTTTGTAGTCTCCGTTCCTGATGGGGATCTTCAGTGTGGCCATGATGGACATGACCTTATGGAAACCTGTAGTGGTCAGAGTCACGGTGACGCCGGGGGTGAAGGTCATAGCCAGACCCAGAGGCAAGCTGCTGACGGCTATAGGATACGGCAAACTGGAGAGCGGCACAGAACCTCTCTGAATCAGCAAGGAGCGTGCGTCTTCTTCCTCTTGCAGATCCTCAGCATCATCCAACTCCGCCTCAGCCAGGGAGTCCATCAAAGCCTGCGAATAAGAGGAAATTGTTCAATTTAAAATCTCCTCGATCACGTCTCTTTATTTATATCCTGGTTTGTGAAAGGTGAGAATCCTGTTATGATATTTAGAGACCATTTCAATATATTCAAACATTTAGCTAGACAAGCCAGTACTGCCACTTTAAATACATTATAATACAATAATCAGCCTGTGTTTAACGTTCAACTTTTCCACCTCGGCCAAAAACGAAGCCAAGTATGATGAATGAAGTGTAGATAATGGAGTCAGGGATATAAATAAATAATTAATCAAAGATTCATAGTGCAAAATTTCAATGGTCTTAAACACTCACCCTCCAAAACCTCCATTTATTCTGGATGACTGTAGCGGCTTTGCGCCATCTCCTCACGTCTCTCCGGACCAGCCAGCCCCGTATCACTGAAATACACAGAAACACACGGATTATAGAGACAGAATTCTCTCAGCCATTGGCACCTCAACAGGCCACAACCAGGAATGTGAGGTGTACTGGATGTTGTAGACGTTGTTATACCTGCTTGTATAAAAGTGGCACACTTTGTCCTTATGGCTCGCTGACGGTGTTGGTGTCTGCGCCAGCAGCACTGGATAGAGAAGGCCTTCTGAGAGCGTGCTCTGTACCTCTGCTCCTCCAATAGCTCTAACTAGAGAAACACACACACACACACACACACACACACACAGGTGAGAGCAGTCATTTCACAGAACTTTTCTCAGGTTGCGTTCACACCGGGCACATTTTCTGCGGTTCCGAACGGCAGCATGTGATCCGCTCACTCGATTCCATCCGACGTAACATGCATTGAGAACACAACATGATTCACAATATATATATATATATATATATGTGTGTGTGTGTGTGTGTGTGTGTGTGTGTGTGTGTGTGTGTGTGTGTGTATGTATGTATGTATGTGTATATGTATATGTATATATTTAATCATTATAATTTTGGTGCCATTATTGGTGCCACATGGCCACAACATTGGCCTGCCACTCCTGATACGTGTGTATTTGGTAAATAATAAATGTCGTTTACAGCTAACACACATGCACAAGTTACTGGACTTCCTGAACCGGTGCAGTGCGAGTGGCATTCGCATTCACAGTGCGGACGAACTCACACCACCACCTCAGGTTCGGTACTGTGGTGCACTTCAGGTTTCACATTACTAATATTAAATATGAAAGCCTTCTCAGTTTAGGAACACTTTCGCCTTTTAATATCACATTATTAATATTGAATTCATATTTAATGCTAAGAAAACTGATGTGGCGTTACCATGGCATGTGTCAGGAACACTTTGGTCTTCCCACAATGCACCATCACGTTGTTGTTGTTGGATGTGGAGTTAGGGGCAGAAGAATTGGTCCTCAGGACTGCATTCAGAATGTCTTGTACAGCAGGGCCTAGAGCGATCTCAGGCTCATTGTCAGCTCCTAGAAGGGAACAAAGTCAGTTATTGTAGAGTTTTAGATCCTACATACTATCTACACTATCTGATCTTTAGTTATTGACTGCAATCGGTGTGCTTCAGTATTGGCAAGTGAAAAAAAGGTGGCAAGTGAAAAACTCTCTGAGATGATATTAGGAAGACACTTTGAGAGGAACCAGACTCAGAAGAGAACCTCATCTTCATTTGGGTGACACTGGACTGTAAATAATTTCCTTTCTAAAATAGTTTATACTCGAGTGGAATTGTACAACCAAGAGCTCCTGAGGAACTAATAGGTCAGGATCATTTCTGCGTTTGTTACAGTTCATTACATCCCGTTAGGGTGGCAAGGATAGGATGAGCAGAGAGCTGCAAATACAGGAAAGGAAAGAAAGCAAGAAATTCAAGAACAGAAATGAAATATTGTCTGTATCACCTTGAGTCAGGAGTCTGGTGTTGGTGATCAAGCCGTAACGCTGGACAAAGTTGTCATAGGAAACCCTGTGTTGGATAGAATTAAAAATATATATATATAAATGAATGCATATACTGTAAAATATATCTAACAACATACTTTATCTTCATCCTAACAATTATCCCAAACAACACACCAAAAACAAGAATTAACAGCAAATTTATTTCATTTTATTTATTTTTTTTTAAATAATTTAGAAATATCCCATTATTCAATTCATTCATTCATTCATTCATTCATCTTCTACCGCTTATCCGAACTACCTCGGGTCACGGGGAGCCTGTGCCTATCTCAGGCGTCATCGGGCATCAAGGCAGGATACACCCTGGACAGAGTGCCAACCCATCGCAGGGCACACACACACACACTCTCATTCACTCACGCAATCACACACTAGGGACAATTTTCCAGAGATGCCAATCAACCTACCATGCATGTCTTTGGACCAGTGGAGGAAACTGGAGTACCCGGAGGAAACCCCCGAGGCACGGGGAGCACATGCAAACTCCACACACACAAGGTGGAGGCGGGAATCGAACCCCGACCCTGGAGGTGTGAGGCGAACGTGCTAACCACTAAGCCACCGTGCCCCCTTATTCAATTCAATTCAATTCAATTCAATTCAAGTTTATTTGTATAGCGCTTTTTACAATGGACATTGTCACAAAGCAGCTTTACATAACATAAACATAGAACAAAAGATAACATAAGGAGTAGTATAAAGAATTAATATAATAAAAATTCAAGATATATATAGTTCACATTAAAAAAATGGAGTTCCAAATTTTGGTCTGTTCTAATTCCCTCACTCTCATTTTTAACAATTTTAGACAACTTGACTGTTTTTTGTCATTTCCTTGAATTAACACTATGAAACCTCACATTAAATGTCTTATTAAACAATCGTCTTTATGTTGTCGTAAAGTAACGCGATTTTTCCCCTGGATGTCACACGACTGGTCTAATAGGACAGAACGGTGCGTCACCTGATAGGGAAACCTGCAGCACTAATGTGGATGGTCTCCACTATTCCACATGCCTCCAGCTGGGTGATGACCTACAAAGAAAGCAAACATAATATACATAGAACACGTGCAATCAGACGACGTGTTGTTTGTTGCCCCTTACCTCTTCCTTCTTGAAGGTAAGCGGCTTGCAGTCGGGGTTGGGTTTAATGCAGCGTGTGTAATGAGGAGTGGTGCTGTGCAGAATCTTCATCAAATTCTCCAAGGAGTTCTACAAACCCGATATTTAAAAACAGTTGTAATTTAGTAACCAGATTGCTCTACAAGATTGTCTTATGCCCAAGAAATAAGAAGCTATTTCACAAGCTTTCTCCCTTCAGCTGAACGCAGCTATCAGCTTCCACCTAATAACAAAACATCAGCATTACACGCAATTCTATACTGTATCGTACGTTACTGCTATTATCTACTAATTATTTGCAAGTACTCGCACTTTACCTCAACTATCTATACACATTATTGCTATTTGCACATCTGTCTTCAATAAATGCTTTACATACCTGTTCAATTTATAAAAAAGTTTATGAAAGTAAGCTGGATGAGCAAAGATTGGTTTTGTGAAACCACATTAAAGGTGGGGTGTACGATGTTTGAGAAATGCTTCAGAAAACTGAGTCGGGCCGACAAACAAAACAAACGTGTAGCCAATGAGCAGAAAGGGGCGTGTCTTGTCAATATGGGCAGAGAGCGTGTTCAGTGCGCATGTCTGACATTAGCAGAAAGCGATTGAAACATTGACATGGCGGATAAAAACGAAAAGCAAACAAAGGCTTTCGATAAGGTAAGAAGTAGGACCCGTGTTAATATAGGATCAGCTTTCCAGCGCTGGAGAGAACTGAAGGCGCGGGAAGGCCTGCGATGGGACGCCGAGGTTGCTTTTTTCCTTCTCGATAGGTGAGTAACGTTGGTTTTGCTTTGTTTCACAGAACTAATATATGCCGTCCTTTGCATGATTATGCTTGTGTGTCATTTTTGCTTGTTTGTTTATCTGCAATCATATTGTTCTTCCCTTCAGCTATGATAAAGACACATTTCTTTCCATTAGTTGCCTGGGTTACTTATGTATGTGTGGGCGGAGCTCTCAATACAGGGGTGGGACCCATTTGGGTTAGGGGAGTGTTTGTTTTGGTGAATTCAAATGTCAACATTGGCTTTCAAACATCGGAGACCCCACCTTTAAACCTGTAATTAGTGGCTTTAAGAATAGCTAGAACAGACTAAAACACACACAGATGTTACGTCCTTTTCTATTTGTTTTCTGTTTTGGGGAGGTGTTTATGTTTCTGTGCAGGATAAACCCTGATTGGTTCCTGAGGTTCACCTGGTGCCACGCCCTGCTGGTCAGCTGACTCCCTGTGGCCTATAAAAGCCTCCACCACCACTTCCTGTTTAGCTTTTTGGCTCATTTGCTGTGGTTATTTGTTGCTGTTAACTAGTTTTGAAAATTGGTCGTTATATTTGTATACTTAGCATTTCCTGTTATTATCTTTTTCTTTTTGTTTAGTAGGGAAGTTAAAGGGTGAAATAATTAGCTGTTTTGTTTGTTATTTTGGCCTTGTCGGCTCCTGAAGACACACCCCCACCTGTACACTGGGTTCTCAATAAACTATTGTTCTTTCAGTTACCCCAGCCTAGACGGGGCGTAACAACAGATGTATGACTTCATTCTAGGAAGTGCAAAAGACCAATATAGTCCTTGCTATTAATCTATTGCTACTTTTTGTCCACTACTTTCATGTGTAGTTTACCTTGAATTTGGAGACGACGGTGACGACTCTGCTGTGGCCGCGAGGGTTTCCGTCGGTGTCGGAGTCTGCAAAGAGGCTCTGCAGAAGAGGATCCACAGATTTTTTTAGCAAGCTGAGGAGTTCAGGCGGGACTGGATCCTACACACAGGGAAAAATGTTTCAGGGTGTAGCCTTCATGTTTCAACACTCAAAAGACCCAAAAGAAAAATAAGCGTGAAATCTATGTGACCACTTTGACCTCGTACACGTATATCCTCTGTACCTTATTCTTCTCCATCATGCCCTCGATCTGGTAGCTAACTTTGCCTGCGTAATGAGCCACAACGAAATGCGGTTGCTTGCTAAACTTGTCCCAGCTCATACTGCCGTTGTCAGAGAGCTCCTTCTGCAAACGCTCCCGGAACTGCTTTGCGTCGGAGGCCCTGTTCAGACGGCACTCCTGGAAGACAAACCGAATCATATGACACCATAATGTGCTCTAATGCATCAACATAGGACTGAAAACAAAAATCAATCCAATCCCATAATCTGGAGTATGTTCTCATATTCAGGACTAAACCTCATTAAGCAGGGAGAAAATGCAGGTAGGATTTCCCTCAATCAGATCCAGGCAGCTCTGGTTATCCTGGTAGCGGATGAAAGACCACTGCAGTCCCTCGGACACGTATTCTTCCTGCTGCGCCTTCAGATAGTGAGCTACAAAGTGCTGCTGCAGCTTCTCATTAGCGTAGTTAATGCACAGCTGCTCCAAGTTGTTCAGTAGGAAACACTCAAAGCCATACACATCCAAAAGGCCTACAAAGAAAAATGGGATTGAAAAATAACATATATGCAGGTCCTGTGTCACGTAAAAGAGCAAAAGCAGATGGTGGAGGGAGAGGAAGTTATATACCGATGAAGTTGCACCACATGGAGTCATCTGCGGACATGCTGACGTTGATGAAGCTGACCAGCCAATCGAACAGTCTGTCAGACGTAAAGAAAAACATATAAATAATAAATCATTTCAAACGAAGTGGCCCAGGTCTATACTCCAATAATTAGAAATGATGTTCAACAATTAACATTAACATTTCACAGAAATGCAAATTAAAGCGTTTAAATGCGTTAATGAAAAGAATCAGAAGAAACAACAGAAAAAGAAAAAATATATATATATATATATAATTTTAACCTTTTCGAACTTTTATTATTAATTTCATAATAAAAGTTCGAAAAAGTTAAAATTATACATAGAAAATAATCATAAAAAAAGAAATAAAATAAAAAAGAGAAAAGAAACAATTACAAGAATCAGAACACCTTTCAAAAAGGATTATTCAAGAAGAATTTACCAACAACAAAATGTGACACTGCATTAAATAATCCATAATCTCTCACACTGTTGTGTACAAGCCCGACCTTAAGTTTTAACTACCATGCTCTCACTCACTCATTTTCTACCGCTTATCCGAACTACCTCGGGTCACGGGGAGCCTGTGCCTATCTCAGGCGTCATCGGGCATCAAGGCAGGATACACCCTGGACGGAGTGCCAACCCATCGCAGGGCACACACACACACACTCTCATTCACTCACGCAATCACACACTACGGACAATTTTCCAGAGATGCCAATCAACCTACCATGCATGTCTTTGGACCGGGGGAGGAAACCGGAGTACCCGGAGGTGTATAAGGCTCACCGTGCGTAGATGACTTTAGCGAGACAGTCCCTGCGCACAACACACTCGCTCTGTGAACAGGGTTTGAGCAGCGCGCTCTGCTTTCCTGCACGCAGCGTCCGGACGCTCACACACTCCTGCAGCTCATCTGCCGGCACACGTAACAGGGCTGCCGTCTTCTCTAGAAAACCTGCATACATAATAAACAAGCAGAAAGTCACACACACAAAGCTCTAGCTCTTAAACTCAGCTAAAATTCATTTTAACATCAAACACAACTGGGACCCGATTGAGCATTTTCTCCACTACGTAAACTATGTAAACTTTTTATCCCCGATGTCTTTTCTGACGTAACAACACAGAACCCTAAACCAATCAAATTCATCAGGAGAACAAAGAAAATGTTTGGATATTTTTCTACAGGCAGCAAGAGATCAGCCTACGGCATTCATATTTACCTTTGGACTGTTGATCGAGGCCACAGGGCTCAGACTCAGGAGCAGGACTGAAGTTCACATTCCCCAGCTGCAAAAGACCTGCCAGGATCTACACGATTACATTAAAATCAGAAAGTCACAAAGAATCTTAGAGCTCACGATTAATGACATATAACAGTCATCTTTAGAATTACAGCCAGTGTTTAAAGGCAAGGAAACATTTTATAAAATAAACATTACACTTGAATATTTATATTCTCCACGACTAACCATTCCTACAAAATATTTCCATAAGCACTGTTTTCCCTCAAAAAATATCCTTTACATGTATTTACAATATTCTTCATATATTTACTGAAAAGGCTCGTTATAAAAAAAATACACCATACTTAAAAAAAAATGCTAAAAAAAAAAAACACCTCTGAATTTGTTGACACTCATAATACAACTCGCCGCATTCCTTATTTACATGGGTGCCAATAATTTTGTTGCTGAGAGTAATAAGGGCCTTGTGGCAGAATTTACCCTGAAAATCTGTGCACGCTTGTGTGCTTCAATGCCAAGGCTGATCATGGCTTCAACTGTCTCCTGGAAGCAATCCTCTATTGTGATATTAAAGAAAAAAATAAATAAATAGAAAGGAGAAGGAATGACTATGTAAATAAATAAATAAATAAAATTATATAAAAATAATATAGAAAATCAAAACAGACAAATATCAGAAAAGATAGAATGAAGCAGACCTTCTAAGGTTTTCTCTGCATTTGGCAACCAGGTAAACTTCTGTTCATGTGGCATCTCCCACTCCTGCCTCTGTTCTTCTGTGGCCCCCTTCATCATCTAAACGTCACATAAAGCAAACAAACAGATCATTTACAATTTTCCACAAACTTTAGACGATTATTACATCATCAGATGTGATTTTTCATAACACGGTATGTGAAAATAGTGCTACCATTTCCTTCGAGAATATTTCACTAGTGCGGGTCAAATCCATTGGTGAGTTTATACACAACAGAGAGACAGTTGTGTTGATTCATTTCACTCCTGTCCAGGCAGCAAGGTTTAAACGAATGCACTCTAATACGTTATTGTGTTTATCGTAAAAACTCACATTGGGACAAATCATCGACATTGTCAACTGTTCCTCTGATGAAATGTTTATTTAGAGATTTTAGCCAGGAGTCTTCAGTCTTAGCTCTTTATAACAGTCAGCAGTACAGCGGTGACAAGTTTTTTTGTTTTTTTTTTTGTATTGTAGGTTTTCTGATCTTTCAGAACGACAGCTTAGGCAATTTCTCTGTAACATGACACATTTTCTGTCCTAGTCCTGTTTTATTCCTTACTACACAAAATTTTTTGTTTTTATTTCTTAATTATCCTTAATGCATGACCCCTTAATGCAAGATTTTTTTCTTGTGATGCATGACTCAGTGTACTGAGGGTTCCAGTATACTATGAGACATATTTGTATTTGGAAATATGATTATATTGTGATTCTATCTGAATTTTTGGATTCACTCGAGTTGTTTGGCATCACCAGGTATCACTTACAGCTTTGAGCAGCACTGATTTTGCCAGGCAAGGATTGGTTATATATTTACCTGATAAAATATGTGGAAATTCCTCTCATTAGGAGCTTGAAAGGCCACCCTGGTCTTCTCTAGGAGATACGTTTGCACCGAGGCTCCTACCAGCAACTGAGAACTGCATGACAAATGACAAAACACAAAACTCTCATTAGACTTTAGCCTGCGTTTGCACAAGTACACAAGTCCCTGATGTCGCTCTAGGTGTGTCTCTTGTGAGTGTTTACCATCTGGCTTTTAACTTCTAACCGTTATTTCAGCGTTTTATACGCTCCGTGTTCACCTACACTAACTGAGAATCACATCAGGCTCTGAGAGCGAGCGGTTAATATCTTCAACAAATATTTCCCCGATTAACTGATCACTCGTTGCTGCATCATTTTAGGTTTACGCTCAAGTGCATAAAGAAGGCTTTAAGCATCTATACAGAATGAAAGTCTTGTGCTACGGTCGTACGTTTCTATCTAGACACAGTGCAAAAAGGATAAGTCTGATATCCGTTCTATCCATCAGTCATATTCCGGTGTACATCTAAGTGATAAAGGATAAAGTGCAATGTACGGAAGATAGTGATGGTTTGTTTGGACTGTAATAAAAATAAATTAAACTAGGTTTGTAAAGTTTGTCGCGACAAACTTTGATGTTGGCTTTGACGGTGCAAGTATTCGCAATGGATGGTGCTTTTTGGAGGCAAGTGGACAAAAAGCTAGGTTGTCAAAACATTTGGAGGTAAGCGGAGACAAGCATGTGACATCATCCAAATACTCCTGAGGGAGTTCCCCTCATTGGGCTGATTGTTATGATATGTCACTTGTCCATGTTGTGCTAATTTTTGATTTTCATGTGACATCACGAGACGTCACGTGATGTGAGCACAATACATGTGAGGCAGTTTCCCTCATTGTCCCTGAGTGTTTTGATATATCACATGCCCGTGTTGTGCAATTTTTTTATTTTCACGTGACGTCATCAGAATACACGTGAGGAGGTTCCCCTCATTGTTCTGAGTGTTTTGATATGTCACATGTCCATGTTGTAAAAAGTTTTTTGATTTTGCATATATTGGGGGTGGGGCTGAGCCACAACCGGAAGGCCAGTCGGTACACCAATTTAAAACTTTGTTTAGAGTATCACCCTAAAGGAGCTGGCCGAGTTTGGTGTAGATAGCTCAAAAGCTTGGCGAGATATAAACCTCCAAAATTTATAATGGGAGTCTATGGGAAAAAAGGCCACTTTGAGACCCGGTACGGGAAGTACTGGTACTCGGATCGCTTAGAAAAGTAATAGCAACAAACTTCAGACCAGCGTCTACAACATATCCGAATTTGGTGCATGTGGCTCGAAAGCACTAGGCTTAAGTCTAAGCTTAAATAGGAAAACAGAATGTTGGCTTCTACAAAGCCAACATAAAAAACAAGAAATGCCAGAAGTTCACCTGGCTCTATATATACTGCTGTATTTACAATGCATTTTAATATCACAGTAAATCCAAGGAGAATATTAGACAGCAAAATGATTTATTTTAATACACATTTATTTGTGAACTAAATTCAGGATTGGCCCAAAAGAATAAACTAGATCTAACTAATCATTTGAATGCGTGTATGTTGCAGTAAGCTTGATATAAAACTGAGACAAAAGTTAGTGTCACAACTTGAGATAAACGAAGCAGACTTTTACAGTGTGTGGGATTGAATTGCAGCTTGTCACTTTGTTGTTTGTTTGTGTAAACGTTGGACGGGTGTGAAACCGCACTGACTGACCCGTTCAGCTGGAGCTGGATGTACTTTCCGAAGCGGCTGCTGTTGTTGTTGCGTAAAGTGCAAGCGTTGCCTGTATAAGACAAAGTGGAGAAAAAGATCCTGTTCAGGCTGTAATGTAATGCAGAGTCTCACAAACGAGACACAAGAGCATGAGGATGAGAAGTGGAATATGTTTCCATCCACGAAGCACTGCTCTGCTACTAGCTACAGCATATGAACATGACAATGTTTGGAGTTGACTCATGACTGTACTGACTGGTACTATTATGGAAAGATCTACAGTGTGCCACTTTCCCACTCAGTAAGTATCTAAGCCTAACCTTGCCTAACCACCAAATTGACTCACTAATTCATGGCTCATTTTTTCTTTCCTTCCATCTTTCCTTCAGTCATGTCAGCT